>NW_010326578.1:158381-179217 GCF_000700745.2 Antrostomus carolinensis | reverse complement strand
GTTTTTCAAGTACAAAAAGAAAATGGAAAACACAAGAGGTGAAAATCCAGTTTCCCTAAAATTAAACAAACAACACCCTGTAAAACCCTGAAAAAAAAAATTTGTGAAAACATGTTAAATGAATTTTTTTTCCTTCCAGGAAAAGAAATTATGTAAGACACAACTTTCATTCTAAAAAGACGTCAAATTACAATCGGCTTCACGCAGTCCTGATGTAGCAAGAAGCTTCTTAACTTCTCTGGTAGAAGACCCTGTGCTTTTTTGTAGATGTGAAATATCTACAGAAAACAGGTGTATTTGATGCATGAGTAACTTTTTGATATTCAAATTATTAATTTAAAAGCCTGTTTCAATAACTGGTATTGTTTCTAATCGCTAGCTTTGCTCTAGGCTGATATCTTTGATCGTAGGTCCCAGTTCCAGCGTTATGCTAGAGGCAGTGCTTGTCAGATGTTAGAAACGCGGGAGTTTTGCTAATGAGTATGTACTTCTAAATTAATACAACCTTAGTACATTTCTAATGAAAGTCATAGACTTGTTTACCTGCATATTACCTGTGTAGGTATCACTAATGGTTCATAACTTCAGTCATAGACCAGTTCTGGATGATTCTGCATATCTAGAGAAAATGACTTCCCAACTCCTAGGTTAGAAGGAATTAATACCAAGCTTTTAATATTAAGTAGTACTTGTCTTCTGACATCTCAAAGGAATTTGTAAACAATTAAGGCATTCTGGCTCTTCTTCTGATAGAGGTTGGCATTACCATGCCCAGCTTGGAGGAGGAACTGAAGCCTGAGTTGGTTAAGGACGACTTCCTCATAAGGAGGTTAATGCATGTAGGGCTCAGAACAACCAACCTTGTCTGTAGCTACAGATCAAAATCTCTGTACATCTTAATTTAGAGCTTTGTGACTTACCAAGTGAGTCAAGTGCAGAACTGAGAGGAGAATACTGGAGTCCTTGTTATCAGCTCTCTTTTTCCAACCATGAGATACTGACTCAAACTTTCCTCTTGTTTGGCTATAACCCTCTCCACTTCCAGAAGAAATTTAATAAAAGACCCTTTAATCAAAGGGCCAGGCTAATGTGGTATCCCAATGCAACACTATTTCTCATTCCTCTTGTTTGGCTATAACCCTCTCCACTTTCAGAAGAAATTTAATTAAAGACCCTTTAATCAAAGGGCCAAGCTGATGTGTTATCCCAATGCAACACTATTTCTCCCCCAGAAATCCATGACAAAGGGAACTGAGCCTCAGTTGTGTTGTTTCATTGACAAGTGCTGTAAAGAATTGGGGAATGATGGCCAGCTGTTTGGCTTCCCAGCCCGTGTGACTGAGGTGGTCTGAGATACTGAGAAGAAAGCCCTTTTGTTGGTCTGAGGATGCAAAGCTAGCTTCCTGTGCACTGCTGGGGGCTGTGGGGATGGGGCCAAGCAGCCACAGGAAGAGTGGGACAGGCCAGGTTGCAACTCTAGAGGCTTTGGTTCATCCTGGTCCATCCTGCCTGCTGCAGCAGGGTTGTAACACTTGAACTGACCTGCAAATTTCTTACTTCATTCTTTTATTTATGTCTTGTTTATTCCGTTTATGTCTTGATTCTTTATGTATGTAATTTATGTTATATGGGACACTGTAAGTTTTGCCTCTCTCCAATCCTGTTGTAACCTCATTTATAGTGCCTTATTTAAAACATGTAGTCCTAGGCTCAGGTATTGTGGTCTCCCATAGGCTCTGCTGGGGTCCTGTGTTTGGCTTGAAAGGCTTTTTAGAATGCTTGGGGGAAAACCTTTAAAATTTAAAATTCAAGGACAAACTCCATAAAAAAAATATTCAAAATTGCTACTGCTTGGTAACCAAAAGACAAAAGCAAATGCAGAGTTTCTGGACAGCAAGAGAGAAGGAATGAATCTGAACATATAAACAAGGGTAAGGGACTTAAGTGACATAATTTCTATCACTGTCTATAACCTCTGACAGCTCTATCCTTCAGGCTAAAATTGATTACGTGGGCCTTGAGGGACTCCTGCAGGTCTTTGCTCTTGCCCATTCCCATAGCTGAACAGAAACCAAGCAGAAACTAGAGCAAACTTTTGATTGATTTTATTCTTCTTTTAATAACTATTGTTCTTCTGGTTTTTCTAGCAGCATAAGGTGGACAAAATATGATGCTGTGAGCAACTGGTTTGTGGGGAAAAAACAAAATAATAAATCACAATGTAGAGACAAGCTGACTGTGGATTAAAAACGTGGATGTTCTCCAGGTATAACCATGCATTGGCATGACCATAATCAGACTTCCAGTATAAGACTCTCTTCTGGAAAAGGCAAGTCACGTGATATTTCTGCTTGCTGAAGACTAACTTGTGTCTCCTAATTTTATATTGGTTTGAAGTTATCTATCCTACATCTAAAAATAAACAGATATTTTAAAAGTTTCTAACACATTTTAAAATAAAAATCTAAGGCTCAACCTTATGATTGAAAGATTAAATCCTGCCCTAGCCAGTAAAAATAAAATAAAAAAAGAGTGAAACTATTTTAGGCATAGTGTTGGCTGTACTACACAATTTTAGTTAGGTCTGTGTCTTAGTCTTGTCAGAGATTAGCACAGTCCAGAAGGCTGCAGTCAGTACTCAAAAAAAATCCTAACAGCAGTGGTGATTTTAAAAAAAAAAGTATTAAAAAAATTAATAGGAAGCCAATGTCTGTAAACAAAAGGGGAGAGTGAACCTGTATCTGCAATCTAGGAGTAAGATAAAGATCATAGAATCATAGAATGGTTAGGATTGGAAGGGACCTTAAAGATCATCCAGTTCCAACCCCCCTGCCATCAGCAGGGACACCTTCCACTACACCAGGTTGCTCAAAGCCTCATCCAGCCTGGCCTTCAACACTTCCAGGGAGGAGCAGCCACAGCTTCTCTGGGCAACCTGTTCCAGTGTCTGACCACCCTCACTCTAGGAGTACCTGCTCCATGATCTTGCCTGGCACTGAGGTGAGACTGACCAGCCTGTAGTTCCCCGGGTCTTCCTTGTTTCCCTTTTTAAGAATGAGGGTTATGTTCCCCTTTTCCAGCAGGAACTTCACCAGACTGCCAGGACTTCTCGAATATGATGGATAATGGCTTTTGATTGATAGTGGCTGATTTTTAAATTTTTTTTTACATAATGCATTTTGAGAATATGCAGCAGTTTGAAAAAATTTGTGTATTCAATCCAGATTTGTGAAATCCTGAAGAGCTATTACGTCCCATGTCTGGTGTTGCACCACTGTTCTGGGGACTGACACAATCATATCATGTCAGATGTCATTTGCATGTTGTTACATAACAAACTGCCAGGGCAGTTCTTGGTGACTGTTTCTCTTTGTAATAGTATATCTTGGCTCAGGCTTTTTCTCCATGAAGTTATGAATATTTTCAGTTTTTTCAGGAGAGGTAAAGAGGTAGCGCTTCTGCTGCTCTTGATTTGTCTCATATGCAAAACTTTTCCATATGTCTTCTCTCTTTCTGACTTAGAAACACCTCAGGGCTACTGCAGTACACCTGAATTTTGGCTTGATTTGGTTATTCTAGTCATTTGTAGACAGTATATCATAATTGTTCTTTGCTCCAGGGTTTTGTTTGTACTGAGTCACTGAAGCTGAATAGCCCTTCCTTATGCATATTTTCTTTGCAGATGTAATTTGCTCTCTTGATTTATTAGTGTGTTTAGGCTATTTATGTTTGATCTGGGTTATAAAAAAGTGCTCATTGTTGCCCTGAGTTGGAGATAATGCCTGGCATCCAGGAACCACCTTAATTTAAAGTGTAATTTTTAGACTGATCTAAGAAGTAGGTAGACGTGTGTGCTGAAGTGCTCCAAGTGAACACCTTTTGCTTGGAGTTTAGCATGTTAAAGAACATGCACAAGACCAGTATTCCTGTGCTGTTTGACTAGCTACTGCAAACTTGGGTGCTGTTGACTGTGTGCCTTTGTTTGGATCATAAAAGCACTTGGGAAAGAATAACAGAATGGTTTGGGTTGGAAGGGACATTAAAGCTCCCCCAGTTCCAACCCCCCTGCCAGCAGCAGGGACACCTTCCACTAGACCAGGTTGCTCAAAGCCTCATCCAACCTGGCCTTCAACACTTCCAGGGAGGAGCAGCCACAGCTTCTCTGGGCAACCTGTTCCAGTGTCTGACCTCCCTCACAGTGAAGAACTTCTTCCTAATATCTCATCTGAACCTCCCCTCTTTCAGCTTAAACCCATTTCCCCTTGTTTTGTCATTAACTGCCCTTATGAAAAGTCCTTCCCCAGCTTTCCTGTAGCCCCTTCAGGTACTGGGAGGCCGCTATAAGATCTCCCCAGAGCCTTCTCTTCTCCAGGCTGAACAGCCCCAACTCTCTCAGCCTGTCTTCATAGGAGAGGTGCTCCAGCCCTTGGATCATCCTGGTGGCCTCCTCTGGACTTGTTCTAGCTGCTCCAGGTCTCTCTTGTGTTGCGGGCGCCAGAACTGGACGCAGTACTCCAGGTGGGGCCTTACGAGAGCAGGACAGAATGAAGGGGACAGAAGATCTGAAGGAAACTATACTTTAATCAAGCTTTGCACTTGTTTGAACTGTTTTGCAAAAGTTGTTCTGAGGCCGTAGTTTTCTTGTATCTGCTGGAGGGAGGTCTCAGTGCTTGCAGCTGCTGCTCTCTTTCCCCTGCAGCCGCTCCTACCGAATGCGTGGTCCTGCTCTCTCCTCCTGCTGCATCTGGGTCTCATGACAGCTTGCTGCACTGCAAAAAGCCTTTTTTCTTTTGGCTGAGTTAGTTTTCTGTCATGTCAGTGATGTCACATTGGCTTCTGGAAAGGGTCTGAAGAACTACAAAAATAATAGGAGATGGGCAGCAGCATCTTGTAGGGAAGAAAGGCCAGTAGCACTTTTGGGTGAGAGCTCATCCTCCCATGTTGGTGACAGCAAGCTGCTAGATCAGCTCAATGCATTACCACCATAACTTCATCCCAAGGTAGTGCTGGGCCAGATAAGCAGGTTCTCAGCACCTGGTCAAGGCTTGTGGTACTTTGCTGCTTCAAATTCTGTCACTGTGAAAGGATCCTCAGGGAAAAGAGGATCAGGGTCACACTGCTGAGTCCAGCACCAGGAGTTAAATTCACCTCAGAGAATGCTACTGAGTTCTGGAAACAAACTTGACCCAGTGAACCTGACTCTTCCTGCCTCATGGAGCTGTGGCCTCTTTGCAAGACTGGAGCAGCAGGAAACAAGAGGAGCAAAAACGAGGATGATGCTCAGCATGTACAGATTTGTGTATCTTCGTACACATCTGGTATAACTAAATTTTTGTGTGCAAGGCACATGTGATTTTGAAGTGTCAATTTGACTTCACATAACATTCAATAATCTTTTTATTCCCATTTAAAATCCAGCTTAATTAAAATGTACAGAGTGTTCCCACAATGAGTATTGTTTCTAAGCTGTGTGTCTGTTTCAAATTCCCAGTATAAACAATCCTGTAAATAGGTAATTAAAGCCATCTGCTTCTTGGTAGCCCAGTTACCTTTGCAGCATCATTTACATTTTTCTCCCCTTTAACTCAGGGAATTAAACTGCCATAAGTTCTTTCTTTAGTAGATGAGCCATTACAAAAAATGCTTGTGGCACGTTGCTTGTCAAGAAGAAAAGACATTTTCTATTAAATGTCTCTTCCAAATAAACTGTTCTTCATGGCCACACAAAATTGTGCCTTCAGATGATGGACATACCCATAAACTTTACTCCAGCACAAGATACTTAAAATAATGCAGTTACTGTCTGTGATCTTATATTCCTCCTTTTCTATCTGCTTTTTCTTTTTATCAAGGGTAAGCACTGATGTCTATGGAGCTACTTTGAGCTAAGGATCTGGCCCATTTTTTTTAAAGATCCATTTCACAGAGGAGAAAACTGAAACTCAAGTTTTGAAATTGTTCTTGGAAGTGGATAAAATCAGGGTTCTGCCTCTTGATTGACCTATTTTTAAGCCACAGAAAATGAACCTATTTTGCAGCAATCTCACTGATAATGTCATGACTATAGGGAGAAGATTTAAATGCATCGAGGTAGTTGCAGAAGTCTAGATTGTACTGCCCAGAGGTACTTGCTGAGACCCTGGAAAAAAAATAAATCTATGCTTATTAGCATGGATCTGTGGACCTGGAAGCACACCATGATGATGTGAGCACACTCATCTTGATGGTGAGCTTGTTGTTGGGTGATAATGCTGGTATCTCTGCAAAGCACTGAGCTGTGTTGCTACCACAATAGCTTTTTATTTCTCTGCTTAGGCCATGTATGACTTGGGTTATGTGGCAGGGGTTAGACAATGGGACAAGCCCCATATCCTTACTGGATGAATTTATGGTGGGCAGGGTAAAGTAATTGGAGATAGAAACACGGTATGGCATTTTGTTCTCCTTTCCAAAGGCCTTGCTGCTCTGGCTGCCCTAGTTCCCTGTGTCTCATGATTTAAGGAAAGGGAGAAGAACCATGGTCTCCTTCCCCCCTGGGAGCTGAGATTGAGGAGAAGAGAAACAGACTTCCCCATGCTCTAGCTAGAAACACCATCAGGAGGGACCTGCACCCTCTGAGAGGGTGCATGAGTTACTTTCTCCCAATAGCAGAGGATGAAAAAAATGTGGTGTTTGTTTTTTTTTTTTTTCTCTTTCTCAGTCCTCTCCATTTTATTTTAAGCTCTTGGGAACTTCTGCACATTATTTCTGTGAGAGGAGAAACATTCTCTCTCTTCTATTTTTTTTCCCAGCTTCTCCTTTGCCTTCAAAATAGCAAGTTCATTGCTAATTACTCACTTGTAAATTCTGGTTTGACATTGTTCATACTTGGACATTGACACATTCCATCTGACTGGTATGTTTAAGAAGCAGAGTCTGCTTAAAAGGGAGTGGAGGCCACTTGTCATCACAACCTGTGCAGAAACCTGGGAATTAACCCTCATTGTCTCCATGGCACTTCCTGAAACCAGCTTTCACAACTGAGGCCAATGCACTTTCAACCACAACAGAAAGATATTTGAGCTCTTTAGTCACTTACCTTGTTTTAGAGAACAAAGCAGCCAACGTGGTTGCAACATTTGCTATTAAGAGGGTTTATTCTGAAACTTGGGGGGGAAAAAAAATCCTACAAGAGAGCAACAAGGTTCTGTTGACCTCATGCTTTCTTTAAAACTCAAGGTGAAGCTTGCTGGTGAAGGGAGCTGGTTGTGCGTAGGTAGAACAAATAACTTATTGCAACTTTGGGGAGACAACCGTGGGAAAACAGTACCAAATGTCCACAGGATTTAGGAATACCATACATCACAGAATGCTTGAGGTTGGAAGGGGCCTTGAAGACTTTTCTAGTCCAGCTTCCATGTTCAAAGTAGAGCCAGCTGAAAGATGTTGCTTGGGACTGTGTCCAGTCAGGTTTTGATTATATTCAAGGGTGGAGGCTCCACAGGCCCTTTGGAAACCTCTTCCAGTGTTTGATTATCCTCATGTTAGAAAAACAACAACAACAAAAGAACTGCTTGTGTTTAAATGGAAGTTCTTGTATTTCACCATGCCCATTGCTGCTTGACTTTTTGCTGGCTACTATTGAGAAGGGTCTGGCTTGGTTTTCTTTGCTCACCTCATCAGGTATTTACACGTACTGATCAGATCTGCTCCTACTCCCTCAAACCACCTTTTCTCCAGGGAGAACAGTCCCAGCTCTCAGACTCTCCTTGTACCAGAGGTGCTCCCCTTCCCTTAACCCTAGCCCTTTGCTGAACTTGCTCCTGTAAATCCATATTTCTCTTGTACTGGGGAGCCCAGAACTGGAGCCAGTGCTCCAGATGTGGCCTCACCAGTTCTGAGCTGAGAGGAAGGATCACCTCCCTCAACCTACTGGAAGCACTGTGCTTAATGGCAGCCAGGGATGCTGGTGGCCTTTTTGCAAAGGTGCATTGTTGGCTCTGGGTAAACTTGTTCACTGCAGATCTGCTTTCCAGCTGGTTCATCCTTACTCTCTACTGGTACATGAGGTTATTTCTCCTCAGATGCTGGAAGACTGCATTTCTCTTTGAACTTCATGGGGTTCCTCTCTGCCCATTTCTCTTGTCTTTAAAGGTCCTTCTGAATAGCAGCACAAGCATGTGGTCTATCAACAACTCCTACCAGTTCTATATCAACTGCAAACTTGCTGAGAGAAGTGTGGCCTTTCATCCAGGTCATTAATGAAGAAATTAAACAGTATTGGCCCCAGTACTGACTACCCTGAGGCAGGGACTGGTCTACACCTGGCCTTTGAGTTGCTGACTATGACCCTTTGAGTTCACCAGTTCAGCCAGTTTTCAGTCCACCTCACTGTCCATTTATGTAGCCTGTATTTCATCAATTTGTCCAAAGATTTTATGGGAGACACTAAAATCTTTACGAAGAAGCAACTTCCCTTCTTTTTCTTTCAATATGTTATTTTGCAAAAGGAAAAGTCTGTTTTGTATAAAGTAAAAATAACCCACTTCACTCAGGTACTAGGCTGGGAGTACTTAGACTCTGAGTAATCTAATAGAGTGCTACTTTCTATGACCATGTATGTGGCAATCGTGTGGAGTGGCTGCAAGAACAGAAACACACCACTCAATGATGATCTAAAATTTTGTATTTGAAGTGATTTGAAGTTTTTTAACCTGCAAGGCTTGTTTCCTGACTCACTCCACATACTTACATGGATCAGGCTCCCTACCACCTTAGACCAACATCGCAGATGTAGGGGAGCAGGATCCTTGCTCCAATGGTTTGATGTGTTTGGTCCCAGATAGTGCCCTGATTCCTACATGTAGTGAGTCCACTTCAGGCTCTGCCTTCTGCATAAGACACATGTGGGTGATGTCCCCACTGCTCCATGGCTACTGTCTTGGGTATCTATTACTTTCTGAAAGAGATTGTTGGCATAAGGTACCGATGGCTTTGCTAACTACGTAGCCTCAGCCCAAAGTCTTTGACTTCCTCCATGCTTATGGACATATAATGTTCCTCTGTGGTTTCTATTACTCTTTGGTCTTTGTCTCAGATGAGATCTGAAAAGCATGAAGTTAACAGCACCTACATAACAAAGTTAATCTACTGCTCTCTTTTCCAGCTCATACCAGATTAGTCAAGTCAGTTAGAGCTGGGTTGATGCAGTCAAGATCTCATTTGTTTGGGTGGCACATTTGGAGATGCAATAATTTGTAACAGTCTGTAAGCCACAACGTGTAGCTGCTGTGCCTGTAGTGTCTAGAGATAGTGATCTCTGTGAAGTCTGTAAGGTTATCTTCCAGAATCAAGTCATTACCACAAGATTTATGTAGCAGAGATGGTAAAAGAGGAAACGTGCCATGCATGGATTCAATGGTAGTGCCATGCATGCACCTGAAATACTGCAGTGTTGTTGCATTCCTCTCCATAGCAATAAGGGTTGGAATCTTCTGATTTTTCTCTTGCTTATTTGTTGTAAAGCCATGGTTTTTCTACCAGCATGCTGAGTCACCTTGACTCATGCCCTCTTCACATGGCTTCTGTTTCTGTATCTTTAAGATCAGTATAATGACAATTCCTGCTTTTATAAAGTTCTTTGGGGTCTGTATTAAGAAGTTCTATTTAAGCATTAAGTATTACTAATAATAGTTTTAGTATTTTAGAGACCAAAGCATGGCAGACTCTGGTTTTAATGATTTCATGCTGTAACTTTATTGCTACACTTCAGATGAGTTTTTCACTAACTACTCAAGGCACCTAAAATGTGATAGTGGGTGAACATGTCTAGGAAAATAACTTAGTATTGCTAATTATAATTATTGTCTTGGGATGGCAACATGACCGAGCAGGCTGAATATTTATAGTCTTAGTCCTGAGTTAATAAAACATTCTCTTAAATGAACAGAAATTGGAAAAGTAAGGTTGATTATCTCTTTAAAATAAGGAATGCCATAACAACCTCTTCATGGGTTTATACAGTTGCATCACTGGATGTTTTTTAAGACACAGGTAGGATATTATTGTATGACTGAGCCATTAATCCAGCATTGTACAATAATATCCTACATTTGTCTTTTTTGGTTATGACCAGTTGAAGTTAGAATCGTACTTTGTTTGCTATGCAGGTAATACAGAAGTAGCTTTTGGATTTGCATTTTTAGAGCTTGTTTATACATTTTTAGTCTTCTGGTCTTTCTGTTCCACATACTATTTTCTGTAAGAATACAATGTCTTGCATGCACCTGGTGTTTCATTTAAAGAAACCTGATCCTTCTCAATTTCAGTGATTATGGTTTAGCTTAGAAATACGTGGGGGAGAAAAAACACACCAAGCTAAAAAATGAAAATGCTTTTGACGTTTAACCGTGGCAGGGCGAGTGACTTGTAGAGGGTGGAGTTTTGCCCAGGAGAACAGGCACATCACTAGCCTTTCCTTCCTGATGTGCAAGGAGCACTTGCAGGGTGGGACAGAAAGGAAAGCGTGGGCAGAGCAGAGCTGGCTCAGAAGCTCCGAGGAGGAGCCTCCTCTGAGAAGGAATACTGCTACAGACCATTAGCAGTCCTTGAAAGGTGGTCAGGGGAAAGGATTTCCCCTCCACCCCAATTTTAGGATCCATGTCTTAAACACACAATCTGCATTAGGACATGAGAGTTCTTCTTACTGCCAGTATAGATAAAGAATTTGTAATGAGAGAGTGACGGGTGGTCTCTAAACCAAGGCCATCTCACTGGAGAAGATGAGAATCTAGGAAAGAGTAGGTAGTTTGGATAGAGGCCAGGTACTGGAGGTGTTATTTTTTTAAAAGTCAGAAAATACTGTTCTTGATTAATAGGGAGGAATTATTGTGAATATACACATATGGACTCATTTTTATTTCTGTCAGTCCTGGTAGCATCTTCCTTTTATATTCAAAGCTGAGATACCATTAGAAATGTAACAAGGGATTTGGTCTCCTTAGGGGTATTAGGAGAAGTAATTAGTTCATAAAACATTCTAAAGATGAAAGTTCCTTTGTAAATCCTACCTCCATTGTTATCCTCACCAAGAAGGCTGCTGAGATTGTTATTCAGTTTGAGAGCCAGATCTTCAACTGCTATAAATTAACAGAGCTACATCTCTACTGCATCTACTTTTGATTTGCATCTGCAGAAGGTCTGGCTTCTCCGATTCAATGATGCTACGAACTTCCTTTGTACAATTCCTGTTTAAAGGCTTTTTCTTGTATTTGTAGCCAAATAATTAGTTTTCTTAACAATATACACAAAAAAATATGGGATAAATTCTGCCTTTATGTTACCTCACTGTGAATCACAATCATTGTATTGCTGTCAGTAAATTTTTGTCTGCTATCCAGCTGTGTAGCTGAAAAGAGAACTTGATCCTGTTTGTCTGTAGAGTTTCCAGTGTAGGCTTCTGCAAATATTTTTGCTTTGCAACCAGTGAGCATTTGCACATCAGTTTAGTAACCCTGACTACAGTGGAGCTGTGTCTGTTTACACTCATTTTCACCAAATTTGTGTAAAGATTCTTGATATTATTTTATAAACATAAACGATTAGGTTTTATAACTAGAAGTGGGATAAATTAAGACCTTGTAAGTGGGAGCTCTGGTTTCTTTGAGAGAATCATATGATTAAACTCACTGGTATAAATTGTATTGTCTTCTGTATGTAAGAGAAAGAGACACTTTTTCTGGCAGCTCATATTCAACATAATTTTCCACTAAAGAGACTGCAGCAGCTTGCCAGAGTTGTCATACGCCTTGATGTCTTTGAACTCTTCTTCCTTGGAAGCTGTTGAAATCCTTCATGCAACTGCTCCACTTGGGTATAATCCAGGAAGAGCTTTCTCCAGCTGCTTTGGTTTATTATGTATCGGCTCCCAGAATTTAAGATCACAAGTCAAGCAAAAAGGCTAAATATAGATGCATACAGAACAGCCGGCATTCTCCGAGTCTGTGCTCCAGGAAGCCCCCCTGACCCATTCTCAATGCTAATGTTCCCCAGGTTGCTTTCAAGACCCCTGGGATTTTGACTGTTAATGATAACAGGCCAACAAATGTCATGCTGCATTTATAGGACAAAGGAAAAGCAAGCAGTAAAAAGCCTTCCTTTTCCTCTTTTTCCACTGTATGGGAAGAGGAGCCCATTCTATATCTCCTCCCTTGCAAGCCAAAAATGAAGCGCTTAAAGCTAAAACCTCGGGACTTAGAAAAACAGGAAAGAGAGAGGCTGAGGTCCAATACAGTGAGACATGTTTCTGATGCTATAAGGCTCTTGTTGCCATTTCTTTTGGTCCTGCATATACATTTGTATGCTTGGGATAGTTTTCTGTTTTGCAAATTCAGAGTGTTCAAGCTTATCAACGCTCCCTTATGGGGGAGAAGTTCCTTCTTTGAATTTGATAAGAAAACCAGTAGCTTATTCCAGTAGCAGAACTGTCAAGTAAACAAATATGATTGAGGTAAATAAAGTTTATCCAGGTTAGGGTGGGGTCCCTGTTGCTGTAGCTATGGTTTGATGGCTATATATCTCCAGTCTCCTATTGGCAACGCAGCAGATATTTTCTGCCCAGCTACAGCATCTTCCACGCATCAGCCTCCAGGTATTGCCACTCGGGTCTGCCTCAGCTTTGCCATCTGAAATAGAGGTTAATTAGTCTGGATTTTCTTTCTCTCCTTCCCTGCACCCCTCTCTTTGTTCTCCCCTTGCTTTGCAGCTGTGTGTTGTGGTATCAGCCAGGTGAAAAATAAACAGTTGAGGGGGATGGTATTTGTTCTTCATTGCATCAGAAATCCAGGTCTGAGGTAGTGCATAGAAATGTCATGGAAAAACTAAGTTCGGGGTGGCAATGCCTGGGTGTGGGGGCCCCAGAAGGGAAACACACCAGGGGAAGGCTCTACAAGCATGTGTGGTGGTGGTTTACAGGTCAGCAGCCCATTGAGGCCCCACCACATCTACATACAGTTTCACAGGATGCTCAGCTGTGCAGGGAAAGAACTGTGAATGAATCCCAATGACTTGTGGAGGTAGGACAGAATGGAGACACTGACCACTGTCAGCTCCAGAAGGATAGAAAAGGGTACAAACCCTGCACGCACATGGTTGCCCACCAAAGGAGAAACCTGGAGGTATGAGGAGGGCTTGGCATCCCTTGTTCTCCCTGGCATTACAATGGATGCTGGACCTAATAACTGGACACAAACATTGCTTTGTGAAACAGCTGGATGAACTTATGAGCACCACACACTGGTCTTTCTGTGTGTGAGAGTGAAAACTGTTTCATTTCAGTTTTTATAATTAAAAAAAAAAAAATCATCTTCTCCTCCTGTGTTCCTGACAGTGTAGCAGCAGTATTTCCTACAAGATAAGGACCATCAGAAATGGAAGATATTAGGATTACAGAGCTCCAGGACTCCAGCCTAGTCCAGCTAAGTGTTTAGGCAGATGCCTTCTTTTGCAGAAGTGAATAATCCCAATTAATTAAGAAGAATTTTAAGTGCTTTCCTGATAAGTGTCCTGCAGGATCAAGCACACTTTATTCCTGGAGCTCTAACCTCTGCTCCCCCCTCCCCCCTGTTTTGTTCTATCTTTTATGATTTTGGAATAATGCTTGAAAACCAGCTGCTGTGATGATTTAAAGATCCTCTATAATTCACATGTTCTAAACTCGGCAATCCTAGGATACTTACGTTGTTTTACAAAGCAAGGGGAGAAAAGGACATGCAAAAATCTTGAAGATTCTGTATAAAAAAAGACTTCAGAGGAAGAGGGAAAATTTTCTCCTTTCATAGCTCAGGAAAAATATGCCAGATTTATGCAGATAACCAAACATCATCTTCATACTATTTTTTTTAAGAGATCAGAATGTGATTATCTCTTTCAGCAACATCTAAACACTTGAAAAGCTATTGTCATGTTTTTCTATGTATCACAGGGAAGCTTAGGACAGTTAGCCTCAAATAGTGTATGTGCATTTTACATGAGACGTTGTACTGTTTAGTTATAATAAAGTCAGTGGTTCTTGCTTGTGTTCTTCAGTGAATGATATTTTAAGTGGAACTGACAGAAGGGACGAGTCGTGTAATTCTTGCAAAAATTCCTCTCTATTGGAGAGCTTCATATGTAATGATTTTTCTTTTTTTCTCTTTTCCCTTTTCTCTCTTTTTTTTTTCTCTTTTCCCTTTTCTCTTTTTTTTTCCCTTTTCCCTTTTCTCTCTTTTTTTTCCCTTTTCCCTTTTCTCTCTTTTTTTTCCCTTTTCCCTTTTCTCTCTTTTTTTTCCCTTTTCCCTTTTCTCTCTTTTTTTTCCCTTTTCCCTTTTCTCTCTTTTTTTCTTTTCTCATATAGCGAGTGAAGCAGGTCTGTCTTTGAGCAAATACCCTCTTTGGGAATGCAATAGTATTTTTTGACTATATGCAGGAGTTGCATATGAGACATCTCTCTGTCCTAGTCTGACCTGCTAACTATTGCAGTTCTGCTGCGTGGAGGAGCCCACATACAAACTACGTGCTTACCATGCATCCTAGTTTCCTATATGGCAGCTGCAGCAGCTCTGGAAGGACTGGGCAGTACTGGCTTAGAAGGGAGGTTAACAGGGTATGATGGGAGGTGGAAGAGAGAGGATGGCTGACTGTGGGTGGTGTAAGCTCTGTTTTCCTGGGCATGGCCTCCAATGGCCAGGGAAGGTATCTGCATTTACTGCTGGCAAGGAAATACAGGGAGAGTTTAAAGAACAGTAGGATTGAACAAGTCCATTTTTTTATCTTCCTGAAACATAGCACTGCAAAATATACTGGAGTGCTAATCTTGACTCCAGTCAATGGGAGTTTTGCCACTGGCTTCTTGAGGATGAGTTTTTATCCTTTCTCTCTACTTGTCTCTCAATATTTTCTTTGAGTTGTATATAACCCACAGTTACAAGTCTGTATGAGTAGCTCATACATTACTAAACACTTTAAATTTTCTCTATTACTTAGTAGCCATTGAAGTACTGCCTAGAATTTAGAAATCTGAACTTCTCTGCTGAAGATACTCTTCCTCATCCCACCTTGCATGTGCTCCATTTTTATCTACTTGACAGTTATGATCAAGAGCAGAATCAGACATTTGAATGTAGCAGGTCAAAAAAATATATCCAAACCCATTTAACAGGTAAGCTATCTCCTAGCTGTCCAGTGCACTTCTCCCACTGAGAGTGCAACATGGGTCTGGCATCTGGGGACAATGAAGAAAGACATTTTTCTATAGGTGAAGCTGTTCCATTCCTTCTGATTTTGATATATGCATCTTTGATCTGATGAAAAGGTTTTGCCCTTGGGTAAATAACATCTTACTGCCAACTTATGATTCTCATTCTCAGTGTCAACATTACTTTTTTGTTTCTGATTGCAGTTGTTCAGATCCTTTTGTTAAAATTATTTTTCTCTGTTTATTGGGTTGAATTCTCCTCTTGTCACTAATATCTCTCAAGCCCATATGGTAATGTAGATGTGCTAGCTATTGCTTTTTTTCCTTCTCTATTTTACTTTACAAGATAAGACCATCCCCCTCATCTTTTTGCAAACTATGTTCAAAGCATGTTCTGTGCTCAAGTGTGATTATTTTTTAAAAAAACATTTTACACTTTTATGAGAAACAACACAATGTAGAGGACAAGCACAGGTTCTGAACACGTGAATACCCACATTTTTCCCTGTTTTGCTGCTGATGGACTATTGCATCTTAGACAGTTTTAGGGTCTGTATCATGATTTCACACTTTGTAGAAAAGGCTTCAGAATTATGAGCCACCCAGAGTTCTATAAACACTGATTTATATGTATATATATATATTTATACAAACATTTCAATGTGTAGAGATAGAGCATGCATCAATCATGGAATTTTACCTTCTGATGTACTTTCCTTAAATTTAAAACCTCTGTATATTCTTACTGAACTGCATTGTTAGAGGATTGAAATATTTTTCCTATGCCCTGAAATAATTTTAAGCGTAGATTATTTCAATTGGAGACCTGTTTTTTTTCCTTCAACACTTTTTTACATAATAAAAACTCAGACCTTTTCTTGTATGCTTGAACCCAACCCATGGGGCTGTTAATGTGTTTTACCTGTTAGCTTTTTTTCTGAATAACTTTTTTGTTTTGCATGTTGCTGTCCTGTCAACATTAATCTGAAGGGTTCCAGTACAAAAACAAAAGCCATTTCTAAGGTTGGTTTGCTAACATTTCTCTGCATAGAGGCTCCTGGGAGCAGGCATTTTGGACCTGTTTCTCTGTATTTTCAAATAACTTGAGATGCATCTCAGAACACTTTTGTGCCAGTTCTGCAACAAAGGCTCTAAATCATCACAGAATGGTCAGGCTTGGAAGGGACCTCTGGAGATCATCTCGTCCAACCCAGCTGCCAAAGCAGGTTTATCTAGAACAGGTTGCACAGGACTGCATCGGTCTATCCTCATAAGAAAGATGCTTCAGCCCCTTAAACATCTTTGTAGCCCTCTGCTGGACTCTCTCCAGAAGTCCCCCATCTCCCTTGAACTGTGGGGCCCAGAACTGGACACAATATTCCAGATGAAGCCTCACCAGGGCAGAAGAGGGGGGGAGGATCACCTCCCTTGACCTGCTGGTCACACTCTTAATGCACCCCAGGAAACCTTTGGCTGCCTTGTCCACAAGTGCATGTTGTTGGCTCATGGCCAGCTGGTCATCCACCAGCACTCCCAGGTCCTTCTCTGCAGGGCTGCTTTCCAGCAGGTCACCCCCCAACCTGTCCGGGTGCCTGGGGTTGTTCCTCCCCAGGTTCAGGACCCTACACTTGCCCTTATTGAACTTCAACAGGTTCCTCTGCCCCCAACTCTCCAGCCTGTCCAGATCTGGCTGGATGGTAGCACAGCCTTCCAGTGGATCAGCCATTCCTCCCAGTTTAGTGTCATCAGCAAACTGGCTGAGGGTCCACTCAGTCCCTTTGTCCAAACCACTGATGAAGATACTGAATAGGACTGGACCAAGTACTGACCCTTGGGGAACACCACCAGCCACAGGCTTCCAACTAGACCCTGCACTGCTGATTAAAACCTTCTGAGCTCTGCCATTGAGCCAGTTCTTCACCCACCTCACTGTCCCCTCATCTAACCCACACTTCCTAAGCTTACCTATGAGGATGCCATGGGAGACAGTGTCAAAAACCTTGCTGAAGTCAAGGTAGACAACACCCACTGCTCTCCTCATCCGCCAAGCCAGTCATGCCATCATAGAAGACTATCAAATTAGTCAGACATGATTTCCCTTTAATGAATCCATGTTGACTATTCCTGACAACCTTATTTTCCTCCACATGTTTAGAGAGAGCCTCCTGAATGAACTGTTCCATCACCTTCCCAGGGATGGAGGATAAAAAGATTATTCTGAGGTAAATAAGGTAAAAATAAAAAGGCAATTATGAAGATAAAAAGCTAACTGTGGATAATTAATTTACTATTCCCTGCGTTATTTGCTAAAATTGGTTTATTTTTGCCTTCACCTTGAACGCTACTTCTGCTTGTGCTTACACAACCAAGCCTTTTCTTCCATGTGGCTGGTAGAATAACCAAAAGGTTTAATGCTACTGTGAATGAAGACAGTTGTTTCCAGGGAGGGATTTGTTGTATTCCTTTGTTGTCATCCTTGCTGATGAAAGAGTCTTTGGGGCTGGAAGTTCTCCCTGTCCTTAGTATGCCTAGCTGCAAGAGAACGAGCATCATATACTATATTAACAAAGTTCTTGGTGTGTTAGTGATGTCATTATTCCCTCTGTAAGGTATTTGTAATGTAAAATCATATTAGGAAATCAGAAGGACTGAAGAGATGCTGCACAGAAGCAATGAGCAAAGCCCTGTAGGTGAGGCTCTGCAAGCCCTGGCTTTATGCCCTTCCAGTTTTCTTGAGGTTACAATGCGGGGAACAAAGATCATGCTTTCTGGCTACTTGGGGACACAGGAAAAAAATGTATTACCAAGGGATAGGACTAGAATGGACTAAAAAATGTATTTTAACTGAAACTTGTTGTAGTCAGTACTTAGATTTTTTTCTTTCATGGCCTGAGCCTAAAGGTATGGTCCTGAACCTGAATTTTCCTTGTCTTATAAGTAAAAAAAAAAAACCCAAAAACTTGTTTCATGTCTGTCTTAATAATGGATAATGTTCAACTCCTTGGCTTGTGAAAATGTTATGCAAAACATTTCCTGTTTTCTGCCTAGCTCTAGTTCTAAGCTTGGAGAAAGCTTTTGGCACTTCTCATCTGAGGAATTCAAACAGCTTCCCAGCATGCTTTTATGACCTGCTTAATACACAGGAACTTGGAAGCAGAAGTGGATGTAAACCAGGTTTTAGGGAACATGGCTTTGCATTTTTTTTTCCTGCTTTGTTTGCCTGAATTTCAACAATTTATGTGCTTTACAGAATTTGTCACTGCTTATGTCTTGTATTCCCTGCTGTTGGTGGTAGTACACTCTTCATTTCCAATATCCATGTTCAGGTATCTCTAGTCCAGCTCTCAAAAATAAGGGACATCCCACCCCTCCTCTCTCAAGTAGTTTTAATAAGTTTAAATAAGAAATGTAACCACTGAATGACTTAGGGCTGTGCTATGTGTATACATTTGTACCCTTAAGGAGTCCGTTAGCTTGTTGTCTATCACTATAAAGCTATTTTTTTTTGTGATACAGTAATTCTAGCCCTACTTGAACCAGAAGTACAGAAAGACTTGGCTAGAAGAGAGAAGATGTTGGAAATATGCTCTGTTAAGCTTTTAAATGCCTATCTAGGAACATAGGAACCTTCATCCTTAGGTCTGACCAGCAGTCCACTTATTAGAATGCTGCCATGTCAGGGCAAGAACCAGGTATTTCAGCAGCAATTCCAGAAACTCCCAGAGAGACAACTGTTGCACGGTCCTGCCTAGAACAGACCATGTATCTTCTTCCTTGCTTGTGCGTGATGGATGGCATAGACCACAGGACTTCACTTACTCATACTGGTTTTAACATCTGTGCCTTGGTAACACTCTTGGCTATGGACTCTGCAGAATAATGAAGTATTTTCTTTTTGCTTACTTTACTGTCTGGGTGCTTTGCCACACCAAACCAAACATGCAGTTCAGCCCCATGTAAGACTTGCAGATGTGACTCACTGAGATGCCTTTAGCTGTGATGAACCAGAGGTGAGTTGTGAGGCTACCCATGTTGTTTGGAAAGCCAGAGAAAATAAGCTATTAAAAGCTTTCTAAGATAAATGAGAGTCCCAGGCTGAAATTAAAATTTGGAAACAATGCAGATCATTTGCAGTTGAAAATGAAGAAGGCAAAGGTAGCACAAGCCATAGTGAGGGGTACGGTACAGATTTTCCCAGCTGTGCACTAGCTGATGGCAGGTTATTCTTTTTGTGCAATTTTCTAACTTTATTACACAGCTGACCTGCTGAGCCTGAGAGACCAGTTAGAGTTGATGCATGGATCCTGAAGGTGGTTTTTTTTTTCTTTTTTTAAAAAAAGAGCATACACAGTTGTTTTATTGTAATGGGCCAGAAGAGAGGAGTGCGTGTGGATGTGCAGAAGAAAACTGACACTGAAGGTGTAGGTTGCTGTTGCGCTGTAGTCTTTCTTCCAGCTCCCTCCTGTGTCAATTCTGTCACTGCAGAGACCTTGATGTTGATTTGCATATCAGTCAGAGGGTATAAATGTCTTAAAAGAGGTCTGGGATATTCCACTTTACCCATCACCTCCCGAATTTGACCCCTTGAATCCCTCTGAAGAGCTTTGATTTGTTAGGATGACTACTGCAGAGGTCATCTCTCCTCCTGTGGAAACTGACCCCCTCATGGCATGGCACCCAGTGGAGCTCTGTGCCTTCCAGTGGCTGGAACAGGGACAGGTGGGGAATGTCTTTCACCAAATCTGCTGAATCTATTGCTAAAACGTGCTGACAGCCCTTCTCAGACATACATGCACACTGAGGACACAGGATAATCCCATCAGTTGCTTTGCTCTTATCAGGTTATCACAGTTCTGTCCTATTTTGATCTTTATTAGTATCTCTGTTTATGACTTTAATTGTATATTATTAGGTCTAGGACTCTTGTAAAACTGCTAGCACCCGCACCAGCCTGTGCTTTCACCCAGAATGGCTGGCACAGGCAGAGATCTGTGTCATGAGCTGTATGAACACAAGTGGCCCCCATCAGCCCTGGTGGTTGGGGTCCTCAGGAAGGCCCAGGGGATGTCCTGAAGGCTTGGGCATCAGGCTAAGTGCAGTTGTTACAAGTTAGTGCTTAAGTGACAGACATCATTGATTATGAAGAATAAATAAAGTGAGCAGAGAGATTTACCAAAAGTTCTTTGGACAGGTACAGGCTGAAGCTTTGGCATAATTTCACATTGCAGAGGAGGTGGGTTGCTGTTCTTGGGGATCATTTTCAGCAGTGTGTGAGTAGCTGTAAACAAATTTTGGAGGTTAGAGCAGATAGACTCAGTTTGAGTAACATAACTGAGTGATACAGTAGAAATTATAATCCATGTCAGAAATTATAACCCATGTGCCTGCCCAGTAAGGGGTCTCTGGGACCCATAAAACTGTTTTCTGAATGTTACATGAGAAAAATAATGAATTTAGCTGTGGTGTAAGACAATTACATTACAAGATTCTTTAAAATAATAAGCGGTGAGTTTTCTTTATTTGCATTTTCAACCTGAGATATTACTATTCATAGTGGATTAGCATCTTCCCATTGTAACTTTATGATACTGGAGTGGGAGGAAAGATTGATTTTTGGTTGTTTTT
>NW_010326578.1:125609-158091 GCF_000700745.2 Antrostomus carolinensis | reverse complement strand
TTTTTTTTTTTCAGTAGCCCTTGTTATTGCTTCCTAAAAATCTTAGCGTTGCGTGCTAAAAGACCAGGGGCTTTAGGATGAACACCCTTGTGTAAGATTTGCAGGAACAGGCAATATTTTAAAGTCCTTTGAGATAAAAACTTTACAAGTTTTTATTTTTGTGTAGATTTTTCCTGAGAGGCTTCTCTAATGGGATATGTATTATGCCTTAGATTTTGACTATGTGTTTGGTTATTAAAATGATATTTTTCTAAGGTCATTGTAGTCTGCTGTAGAAATGCTAGGCTGGAGTTAAAGGAAAACTTGGGGGCTGGCAGCAAAGTGACCATCAGGCAGCTGCCTGATTTCTGACAGCTTGGAAATCCCACTCTTTCTACCTTTAATTTTTGTGCAATTCCCTATCTATGGGTGGGATTTACCAGACTTAATTTCATCTTTCTAGCATCCAGTCTAAACTAGTCCCCTGGATTCCCTCTGCAGTTAATGGAAAAGAGATAAGCACCTCTAGACAGTGTTTTATCTCAGAAAAGTGAGACAAATCAGCTTTTGGAGATGCATGTCCCTTCCCATTGACAACAGAGGAATCCTAGAGAGGTAGTTCAGACTAGATGCTTATCTTGAGATGGTTGAAGTTAAGCAGGATGTTTACTATTTATCCCAGGTGTTTTGGAATCCGACTTTCTAGCCATGGACTGACAGCAAGGGAGGCAGTTCCTCTAACCCAATATCTTGGCATGCTTGACCCTGAGTGAAGCTTTGGGTATTTCTGCAAAGGCTGGCCAGGCTGTGAAGCAGTCTGGCTACCAACAACAGCTTACATGAGAAAAGGGAAGATGATCCCATTACCTTGGTATTTGTTTAGAGAAATGTGTGTCCAGTTCCACCAAGCGGTTCCAGACTGACTTGGGGCTTGTCTCACTGACCCCCCCACATCATTGCCCAGGCAGACATTAATATTTTCCCTCTCTGGAAGAAGTGTTTAAGAGTTAAGACTCTGAGGTGCTAAGAGCCCACAAAACTGGGAGCAGTGTAAGTGACTGGAGAGGCAGAAGTAGGAGTGCTGTGAGTGGGCAGGAACTGCGTGTCACTAGCCCAGACTTTCAGATGCTTTTTAATAGCAGGGATCACATCCTTATAGAGATGAGAACCTCCCCATCCCATTTATAGCACACCCTTATGACAGCTAGAGAGATTGCTTAGAGGGAAATTAAGAAAAGATGACTTTGAGGATGCCTGTGATGGGTGGCAGCAAGTGTTGACAGCGGGTTGTATCAGATCTCTATAGGCACCTGGGCACGTACCCCTGTGGCTGTCACCCCTCAGTGCCTCCGCTGAGCCGGTGCCCAGTTATCGCTGTGCATGCCACAGGTGAGCGTGTCAGCCTGAGAGTTGCTGCACAAGTGATTATTTTTCTCAGTGGAGAAATAAACTCAGACTTTTCTTCTTAAGAATATAATAAGCTCAGAATACATAGAAAAAGGAGTGTGTGAGCACGTAACGATCGCTGCTGTGTCTGCATCTGCTACCGTTCGCTCTTATGGTTGGAAGATTATCAGCTCTATATCCCATGACATTATACAGTAGAAAGAAAATTTTCACACCTTATCTTTTAATGTATTCTTTTTATCTGTAAACCAAAGAAGCTGCTGGAAATTGATACAGTTTCTTTGACTTCTATGTATTATTCTGTAGTCACAGGAAACAGAGGTGGGGGGGGAAGTGAAAACTAGGAATGTGTTAAAGACCGCTCCTTCATTTTTATTAGTGTTAAAGCAAGAGGAACTGCCCTGCAGAATATGAAAACACCAGAAATCTACCATCATGCAGTATCCCATAATGGCTTTTACTTCTCTATACATAATTTAAGTAGATCCTGAAAGGAGAAATTCAAGAGGTATGTTTTTTTTGGGGGGAGCACTTGCAAAAGGTTAGAGAATACTTAAAAGTGAAAGAATACTTAAAAGTTTGGGACTCAGACCATTTAAAGGTGGATTTCCCAAACCAGTATCATGTGGGAGAAAAGCCTATCTTCACACTAAATAATTGTGGATTATAAAGATACCAAAAATGTCCCTTAGGAAATTAATAAATTCACTTTAAGTGTATTAAATGTAATGTAAGAGCAATAAATATCTAACAGGGCTGGCAAGAGGAGTATATAAAAATGCTCTTTTATAGTCCAGATTTCTAGATTACATTAGTACTAGCATAGTAGCCAAGATCACAACTCTTTGTAATTAAAATACCTAAGTAAAGTGATGCCGATGTCTGCACGGTGTAATACACTTTTTCTTTGCACGTTTTCTGGACCACCGGGAGATAACCCAGCAGTGAGTGAGCATTTACGGGAAAGAGCAGCAAACCAGTAGCAATGGGTAAAAAATCCCACTAGATGTCACTACTAACCTGGTAAAACAGCTGCTGCTGCCCAACTCCTCCACAACATGCTATTAATTTATAATAAAAGGTATCTGACAGCTTTATTCTGATGAATTATGGGAATCCAAAGCATAATTCCAAGTCTTTGGTTTATAAATTGTCATTGATTTTAATGTTCTTTGTAAAGTTGTGGCACGCAACAAATTTTCCTGCCAAAAGCTGTTAAATAAATAGTCATCCTTTGCTCCGAATAGTACATTGAACTTGTTAGAGTGATGAGCTGAACGAATTGATGGTTATCCATAAACCATTTATGACAGAATGCACAGCAGCAATTCAAACAATTATTGAATGCATTTATTATAGGGTTGGTTTTTTTTTTTAAATGCTCAACTGATCCGAAAGGAACAGGCACAGGTAATAAGACAGGAGCAATTCCACACTGTTCTTTGCCTGATGTTTCGCCTTGAGTGACACATGGCTGGGGCTGCTGCAGGATTTCACATCTGCCTCCTCCCTGGCGTTATCTTATTTCCCAGCATAGGAGATCTGGGATCTCTAAGAGTATATTTCACACCCTCTGGAGACAGACAGTTATTGTAAAGACAAGCTTGTTTTCCTTCCTAAACATTAACTACAAACTCTTATATTTTCTTGAAAAGCTGACAAAATTGATATAGCATTCGCAATTAATGTAAAACTTAAATTTGTGTATTTTGTATAGCGTTATCTGTAGAGGGAAAGCTGTGAAAATTGTACTTTTTTTAATGTAATATCCATCATTAAACCTAACAATCACACAAAATTTACCTTTGGGGAAAAAAAAAAAACCCAAGAAATCACTAACACAAATGCATTTCCAAACCTTTGCCTTTTTATCTAGATCTGAAGAGAGACCAAATTCTTCTTAGTGATTTAAACAGCTAACAAAGCGTGCAAGAAGTTTGGACATGGAAGGACTGAAAGACTGTTTTAAAAACAAAAATCAGGTTGTTTATACGATATTGCTAGCCAAAAATGGAAAGTGAAGGTGCTAGAAATCTTGCAAGGAAGCCTGGTAAAGTTTGCAGCACCATTTTATAGAGACAGGGACAGATCCCCAGATTATATAAATCTATCCAGCTCACACTTTGGGGAAAGAAATGGCTTCCAGCAGCTGAACACAGGGAGCTAAGTATGTTTTATCAGTTCACTGAAGGTGCATGTACACATACTGCTATGCTTGATTAAAGAAATTATAACCTTAAACTTTGAGATTTACATGTCCCTGTTATCTAAAATTGGGGCAAGGTTTCAGTTCATATTTGGAAAACCAGATGAAGTAAAGTTCTTGCTTGATATTTTTGATTTTTACAAAAGCATAACTGAACAAGGAATTTCTGGGTTTTACTTATTCACAGAACTGCCAATTGATACACAACATCAGCCTGAAATTTGAATGTATTTTGTCCAAGAAGCTGCCACAATGTGAGTAATGTATACACTTTTTTTTTTAAGAAAATATAACGAAAATGTGGGAACAGAAATAAAGGAACAATTAGAAAGTTTTTATAAAGCTGACTGCTGGAAGCATTGTGGTCTGACATATAAACACTGTGTTTACCAACATTTCAAAATGCAGCCTATAATCCCTGTACACTTGTTATTTTAATAATGCTTTTTATTGCAAGCTACAGACAAACAGACAAGTGTTTGAATACAGGCTACGCAACGTGGCTCGTAGGTACGCGCCGATGCCGACACACTTCAAAAGCTTTTAGTTGTGTAGATTCAAAATAAATTTGGATTTTAGTCCTGCCAAACTACAGCAGTGAGGGAGAAAGATTTGTCAGTATACTTTTATGTAAATTTTTAGTGTATGGGAGTTTTTTTGGTAAATAAGTATTAAAAGTGAAATTCTTTTGAACGCACTGTTCCCAACTGCTGCTTGCCTTTTCCTGGTGTGAATCCTGGTTCTAGTCCACAGCAGGTACCTCTGGGCACTGGAAGGTGCTGTGATGCCAGGGAAAGGGAGATGCTTCATTGTTTTGGGGAAAGGGAGAAGTTTGTACCAACACTGAATGTTTTGCCAGTAATTCCTCTACAACGGAGGGTAGTTTTGTGCAAACTCTTTCTAAAATCTCTGCAAGAAAATGCAGCTGATTCTCCCAATTTAACATCTGAAAAACTAAATAAACAGAACCTTCAAATCCTTAGACATCTAACCAACGTTAGCAAAATAAACAAAACCCACAAAGCAGACAGGTTGAGTGAGCCATGATTTCTAGAATCCGAGTCTCTGAGGAGTACTTGGAAGTATTAGATCTCACTTCACTGTGCAGCTTTTAAAGGAAACAGCTAGGGCAAGATCGGCTGGTGCTGTAAATCATCCTTGTTTCTTACAAACTAGTGGAGCTAGGACGATTTACTCCAGCTGAAGCTCTGGTTCCCCTGAATATATTCAGATTTGTCTGTAAGTCTTTCAAGTTTGGGGAGGGGAAAAAAAAAAGATATTAAAATCTTTCTATACATGTTTTTCCATTCCACATGGGGGGAAAAAAGGAAGAAAAAAAAAAAGGGAAGGACCATCTAACCCCCCAAAAAACCTGAAAAAATGTTCTGTGTAATTTTTATGGGACCTCTGAGGACCTTGAATTTTTAAGTAATCTTTTTTGATGATTTTAGACAGACCATTAAGCTGGGGATAAAAGTCCCTCTGTTCAATATCTGGATACATTAAGCATTAGGCTCAAAATTTACAGCTTTCATTTTGACAAGGAAAATGGCACGTTTGGTCTCAAGTGCTACCTTGAACTGTTTTTCAACATTAAGACAGGTTGTCAGTCCGAGGGGAGGAGATCTGTGCTCCAGTGGCAGCTGCTGCTGCTCTTGCTGTGTGTACATGCAGGGATGGAAAGATACGGCATTGCTGCCCGTCAGGAGCTGCAACTCGAAAATGCTTCGGTTTTTTGTAAAGAAAAAAAGAAAGTATGCTGATCTGGGGAAGGCAGAAAGCAAATGGGGTGTCATTTCTGACTACAAAATGACTGCTTCATCCAAATATTTGAAAGAATCAAAGATAGAGGAAGAAGGAAAATCAAGAATCATATTTCTGAGAAAGCTTTGGGGATTAGAGTAATGAGGAGTTTGACTTCCAGCTTCCCTGGTGCTGTTATTCCAAAACTAGTTTCTCTTCCCAAAATCTGTGAGGATATTTTACCAAGCAGAAACCGCTTTCAATTTCATCCTCTCTCTGAAAAAGAGAGAGAAAAGCAGACATGTTTATCCAAGGCATCTTCAGCTTGTTAATCAGGAAGATTCAGCAAGATCTGGTTAGGAATCTGAGAGGGATACTTCCACTACTTTAGTTTAAGGCACAGCTATGTACAGCTGGTTTTGATAGTATTTTGTATGGGGAGAAAAGCATCCCAGGCCATTCAGTAGTAGAAGGTCACATTTGCTCTCTCTCTAGGTAATTCTTCTTTCAAGGTTTACCAAGGCTAGTAGTTTTGGGTTAGAGCATTACTAGGACCTTGAATAATCTCACTACTTTCACTGAAGGGACAGGGGGGTGGTGGCCTCTTCACATGGTGATAACCCCGTGTAGGATCACGTACTTGTCTTTGGAACAGTGCAGGGCTGTGCCCATCTTGCTTGCAGGTGACAAGCCAAGTTTGCTGGACAACATCACAGTGCTCAGTGCTGACTTTCTGTTTGAGTGAGGAAAGTTGTTGGGTTTTCTTTTGTTTTGTTTTTTAAATGTAGTTAACTGATGGTAGTGGGCAAAAAGAAGAGACTACTCCAAGAAGAGATTAGCCTTTTGCTGCTTGGCTGAAGTCAGTGGGTTTGAGGGAACAGAACTTAATGCATTGGTTGACCTTCAGCCAAATGAAAGTAGAACTAGAAAGTAAAATAACTGTAGAAAAATGCCTCTAGGGTTTTCCCATGTGAGCAAAGCTCGCAACAACTGCCAGTATATATGTCCTGGTAATGGTCACAAATCTTAGGGCAAAAAAAGTGTTGATAACCACAGAGTATCTCAGGAAGATCTGAAGTACCTACAAAACTGCATCCTATCTAGCTGCAGGAGACAACACATGACCAGGCAGTGTAAAAGCAAGAAGCATATGACTGGTTTGCTGGCATTAGTCTGGTTTTATTGTCTCTGTTTTTATTAACTTCAAGTGTCTTGTGATATATCTGATACTTGAAAAGAAGGAGAGCAAACAAAAGGAGTTGTTGTTTGTTTATTTGTTTTTAATTTTTTTTTTTGGAAGCAGTGAAATATTAACTCAGTGCAAGTACACTAGGCTGTTGTCTGTGATTCTTCACACAGTCAAGAGAGAGCTGACCTACCACCACAAATACCCCTCACATGTTTTTTCAGAGACATTAAATAGGAAAATATCATCTCTCAAGTCACAAGGGAACTGAGAAAGTGAGCCATAACAGGGTCAATTAAACAGGCTTAATTAAGATGGAACTTGTGAGCACTTGCCACCCTTTGGGTTCAGGCTTGCAGCCTGATTCAAGATCGCAGATTGGGTCAGACTTACAAATACTTCTGTGTAAAAGCTGCGACTTGATGATCAATAATTCAAAGTAATGAAGACTCTCGCTGCATTTCCTTTATTTCTAAAGCATGACAGAAAATACTTAAATATTTTAAAGTCAGCTAGGCTTGATGAACTTCTTCCTGGGATGGATGAGCTGTCACTGGCTTGTCTTTGAGAACAGGGTGAGGCACCAAAGTCCTGGGAAAGGCACATGTTATGTCAGCATTTGCATGGGAGGAGAAAAGGAGCTGGGGCATTTTGGTCTTTCCTTTAACTCCCAGAAATATTCTGGAACAAGTAACCAGTGAAATACTGTGTAAGCACAGTGAAGGTAACAAGATGAATAGCAACCAACTGGATTTCTCAAGAACAAATCATGTCAAACCAATCTAATTTCCTTTTGTGAGAGGGTATCAGGTCCTGTGGATAAAGGAAAAGCAGCAGATGCCATATTTTCACTTTCATTAGGCTTTTGATACTGTCTCTTATGATGTTTTGATAAGTAAGCTAGGGAAACCTAATATTGGTGAAATGGGGTGAAAAAAATCAATTAGAAAACTGAATGCAGAGAATTATCAGAGGTTTGCTGTCAAAATAAAAGGGTGGATGGAAGGTGTTCTGCAGGAACACCTGGGTTCAGGACTTTGCAATACTTCAGTTGCAATTTAGGTGACAAAACAGAGGGCATGCTTATTAAATTCCTAGCTGACATAGTGCTAGGAGACACTGAGTATATTGGAGATCTGGATTAGAATTAAAAATAACCCTAATCAGAACAGATTCATAGTTTGAAACAAATTAAATGCAATTTGATAGGTAGTGCTACAAGTGTCAGACTCAGGCTCACACAACAAGCTGCACAAATACAGGGTGGGGGGGAAAAAGCCTTTGGTAGAAGTTCTGTGGAACAGAATCTGAGATATATGGTAGAGCATAAATCAAACATAAGTCAACTCTGTCATGCTGTAGTGAAAAAGGCAAATGCCATACTGGCATGTATATACAGGAGTGTAGCCTACATGACCCATGAAACTTGCCTGTTTTATTTAGCATCACTAAGAGCTCAGCTCTAAGGCTGTATCTGCTTTTCAGTAGTGCAGTTCAAGAAATAGTGGACTGACTGAAGAAAATCCAGAGGAGGACACTGATAGTAATCAGAGGTCCAGGAAACTTGACCTACGAAGGAAGAGTAAATGATTTTTCTTCTGAGATAAAGAAGGAAGGACTAGAAGGTACATGACAACTGTATGCAACTGCATAAAAGCAGAGGGAGTGTGTGAGAGAGGTTGCAGGAACTCCATCATTTGGTCACTTATAGAAGAGTTAGACAAACATCAGGAATGATACAGGAGGAGCAGATCCTGCCTAGGGACAAGAAAAGGAACAAGGTGACCATGCAAGGCCCTTTCTAGCTCTGTTCATTTGAAATTCTTTGAAGAAATTTGAAATTTCTTTGAAAGTAAGCATGGCTTATTAAGGAAATTCAGAATCAGGATAAAAAAAAAGGAATTAAAGACATGGAGAAAGAAGAATATGCTCTTCTTTTGTGATGACTGAAAGTGCTGGGAGAATGGCAGGGAAGGAAAGGGCAGTTTAATGGGTGCCGCTGTAGCTCTAACTTAGTTGGAGTTTTCCAAGGTCAGCCAAGATTTTGCCCAGTGTCAGTGATTTCTGTAACTTAGGAGACAATGTGATATTACAGCTTTTTTTAAAGAATTACACAGGTCTACCATGCTACCACTGCTGAATTCCTTTTCTGTTAATGCTATTTGAAATGTAAGTAACCTTTTCTCTCCTTGGTGCATCCATTCTTCAGATACATACAGGTTCATACTTCTGGTTTTTGGTAGGTAGAAGATACTTGTCTGACTTTAAAATATTATTGTTATGTGTAGGATGAAGCATGACCCATTTTGCTTTTTCTTAATGTTCTCCCACAAATAATTATAATGATTTTTTAATATTCAGATTTCAGATATATCTGAAAGCTGTGTTGTACCAGTCTTCCCTTTGGTTTTTTTCTTAGTCTGCAGATCTCCATAAATCACATAGGAGCTTGCTTCTAACCACTACCACCCCAAACAGCAAGATGAAAGTGCAACACATGACACAGCCAACAGGAAAAGATATGGGAATGGGGCAAGCCTATGACTTTTTCCTCAGAATTACTTTGGTACTTGGCTTCAGACCAGAACAAAGCATTTTCCCCTATCTAGGGCTCTTTGTCAGGAACCCTCTCTTGCTGCTTGCTGGAATTGTGCTGGCCATTTGTTTTAGCAGATTCAAAAAAAGATTAGACAAATACATGGGCACCAGGTCTGTAAACATTTGCAGAAGGAAATGGTTTGGGAAGTTCTTTCTGAGATTGTTGGTACAGTAGCTAGGGATGCTGGGGGACTGCAAGAAGCATGGGTGGCTGAAATAGCCTGGTTGGTGTGCTCTTCCCAAACAACATCTACTCTTGCTACTGTCACAGACTGAATCCTGGGCTGCATGGACCACAGAGGGTCCCAGGAAGGCATTTCTTAGGCTTTCATGTCTCTCTGGCTTTGAAGACTCCGGGGGGGACCCTCCTTCCTCTCCCATGTTTCCCCAGCACACAGGCTGTAGAACGGATAGGACAGTCACTGAGCACGGCTGAGGTCATCTGAATCTCAGTATCTGTTACCTGCAAATAGTGAAATAGGTGAGTTTCCAGCAGCAGAGCTGTGAGGCTTTTAAGTAACTTTATACATAACAATTCAATAGCCATGGGACTATTAAATAAAAATCATGTACATGTGCAAGCATTCAATTTTGCTAGGTCTTAAAAACCCCTGAATCTGTTTATCCTACTTCTCCTAGGTGGCTTGTTTTGGTGATTGTGCTCTGAGGACAGCTACAAGCATGGGATCTCCGCATGAAACAGGCATGACTAGGGACTGGAAAAGGCTGGGCACTACAGCATTAGGTGGAAGCTTCACAGTGATAGGATTTCAGTCATGTCTAATTGTTGGGTGTTTTTAGAAAACCTTTGGATTGACTCATTTGAGGATAAGCCAGTTGGACGTCCTAGTTCACACAGGTACAGCAATAGGTGTCATTATGTAGCACTGATACATCAGAGGAGCAGTGACATGTAAGATGTGCATATACTGGGGACTAAAAATAATCTTTTATTTCTAGAAAAAACTTTTAGGTCTGACAGTTCTGTAGCTAAAACACCATTTGGAAATTGTATTTTTATACAGTTAAGTATTCCAGAGTGGCAAATGATGTTGAGCACTCTTGATATTTGCTCTGCAACAGTGGTCACAAGTCTGACCTACACTTGAATTATGAGCAAGGACAGAAAAAAGAGAATCTTTAATCCAAAGAAGGTAATATTTAAAAAACGCTCCTAAACTATACTTTCAAAAGTGATTCAGACACTTAGGAACTTACACTCCATTGAATTTGAACTCAGTTTTGAAAGCAGGATAGAGATGGGTTATCTTTGAATGTATTGCAAACAGTGGGAATAAGCTCCTGCAGTCCCTTTAAAGGCAAGTGTTCAGTTGTCTGGAAGTTTTTTATTTGCTGTACAATTCTAGACTGAAATTTGTAGTAGAATAAAATCAGAGAGAGTGTTAGACAGCAGATAAGCATAACTGAGGGCTCTAAATCACCAAAATTGGTGATGTAAACCAAAAAATATGTGTAGTCATTACTGTGCATCTACCTATGCTTTACTGTTTGACAGTTTCATCCCAGCCACAAGACAAGTGGTCCTCGCAGGGAAAGGCAATGGGAGAGGCTGTGGAAGAGGTTTCTAGATCCCCAAGGGTATTTCATAGGGAAAGGTGAAAAGCTAAGCAAAAACTAGCAGAAGTAGTAAACTAAAAGGAGTGTGTGGTAGGCAGGGTATGAAAATGCTGAGAGCTGAAGGATCAAGGTGTTTTTTTTTTAACTGTGGGTCTGCACCACAATATGTTTTTCACTTTGTAAATAAAGGGCAGGAAAATAGGAGCTGGGGAAATGGTTCTAAGTGAGAATGGGCACAGAGGCAGTATCAAGAAGGCAGAGCCAGTTTTTTTTCCATGGATGAGAACAGGAAGAAAGTGGGAAGATGAGATTTTTACCTAGAGCTGATTTTATTGAAATGGAACAATAATTCCAGAAAATTAAAAAGAAGGAGGAAGTAACTTGGAAAAAAAAAGAAATATTGGTGGGAAAGTCAAGAGAAACTCTGGGCTGGAAAATTAGTATTGGAAACATGTAAGTTAAAATGACTGACATATAACTCAGTGAAACAGTCAATCCTTGTCTACCTTCATTGGGAATTAAATATGTTGTTACCTGTGTTTGTAAGTGCTCTTCCTGAATTCTATCATTGTTATCTCTTCATTTGATGAACTGAACTGTCATATGAGTTTTCTAAAATTTGACCAACACCAGATTACTGAAGCCAGCAAATAAATATCTGTCTCACTTACAAACATGCCAGCTTGTCAGACTGTTATTACAGCAACCAGCATGAAACCCTGCTACTTTTTAGGAAACGTGTTTGCAGCACAGATCTGCAGCAACTCTGGACGTGACAGCAGAAGCAACAGCATGTACCCCTGTAACTTGTGTTTGGGTGAAGTCACCAGCCTGAACAAATCATTTGCTTTTTGCTGTGGCTTTACTTGGTTCTGATTTCATTGAATACAATATATTTGTGCTTTGGACAAAAAGCTGGGGTCAGTTGGAGAAGTTTTAGTGGGCTGGCTGTTAGTGCTAAACAGCAAAGAAAAATTAACTTCAAAGTGAAATTAATTTTAATTAAAAAAAAATGAAGTGAAAAAGGAAGGAAATGAAGAGTTTTCTAAGGTAATGGAATAAGAGAAAAAGAGAAGCAGGTAAACAATACTGAAGTCATTATTACACAGGCTGAGCATTTAGAGCTGTATTAAATGATGCAGGTCACCATCTGAGTGATTTGCTTAACTCCAGGTTATTGTCTGAGAAACACAAAACCTTACATATTGTAACTAGATAAGCTTTACAATATAATTCTGAGGGAATAAAAAAACCATTATTTATTTCATGAACTGAGGAACCAGGGTTATAATGCCTATGGTTGCCCAGCGATCCAGGGAAGAGTCTTGAATGGAAATGGATAATGATGACTTCTGTACAGTCCTCTTCCAGTCACTAGGCATCTCTGCCTCTCACGAGTGCTATGTAATTCTTCAAACAAATCTCAGTTTTGAATATTATAATGGGACTTTCAAAGAAATTTGCAGGAGTTAAGCATTCATAACCCAAAGAAATGAAAAGACTCTGGTAGCTTTGAATTTTCAGCTCTCACTCCTAAAGATAGCAGTTGTGTTATTCTTTTAAAATGCTAAAGGAGAGTTTGTGAATCTGGATATCACATCAGGCTGTTAGACTATTAGAACCACTTCTTTGTCTCTGTTTTTCCACTAAAGAAGGATCAGGGCTATTAGATATCTTTTGGGGAAACCTTTCATGAGCTCAGCTCTTTTTATATTGCATTAGTACTTTCACTGGTGCTTTCCTTTGGTTTTCTTCCTGATATTGGATCTTTAATGCTTCTCATCTCATTGCTTGACTGACATGGGAAATATCTCTTCTGATGCAAATGATAGCAGGAAAGATAATAGCTTATCCTGCAAGGGACATATTTAATGATTCAGAGAGTCTCTTCCAGACCAGTTTAGTGCCTTATTGGTGGGTGCAATGCAGACTAGCACATCTGAATTAATACTATTTATAATAGCTCATGTTGATGTATTCAGAAGCTGGAGATGCCAACTTTTTCATAGATAAAAAATTAGTCTGTGTGTGTGTGTGTATATATATATATATATGAAAGTGTGTATATACATGTATTTCTATTTGAATCAGTGAAAATATCAGTGTGCTTTTTTTGGTTCTAGTTTTAGGAGAGCTGTGATAAAGAAACCTTAAATAAAACAGAGTGTGGTCTAGTGACACTGCTCCTGGAAGCACAAAGTGCCTAAAGAAGGGCAGAGGAGGAAAGAAGTAGCTCCTGTAGGAGTAATAAAAGAGAGATGAGTGAAGAGATGAGTCTCCTTCAATCCAGAAAAAGCTCCTAGGTAGTCTTCTTTTTAAGGAATTAATCATTGCAAGCTGACCCACATGCTGGATGAGGCCAAAGAGTTGGGGAGAGAACCTGCTGTCATAAATGGGTTGCTGGTAGAAAGCCCCAGCACAAAAATTGTGTGTAGCAGGAGGAGACAATAACTGTGGACACTTTGAAGGAGCACTCAGAGGCTGCACTGTAGTAAGGAGCTACATGCACAAGTCAGTGTTTGTGTACATCTCATTTTCTGTGCATGCAGCTGTCTTTTCTGACATATTTATGACTCGGTCTTCTTTGGTGCTGGTACCTACTCTGATTGCTCCAAAATCTTGGTTGAGAGAGACAATTTTCCAAGCTTTATGTTCTAACTTTACATCCCTACCTGCAGTACATGTTGCTAAATTGTGCCTCCTGATAAGGAACAGAAACTACAGACAGGTAGCTAACAAGTTTTGCAGGTGGGTTACAGGTCAGCCTTGGTATCATATTGCCCATTTTTCATCTCACCATTTGGCATATAATTCTCTCCCATTTTTCCCTTGCATTTAAAATATTTAAGGGACTTTTTCTTTTCAAGCAGGTTGAACACTGCAATATTATTTCTGTTCATGGACCAGCGAGCACTCCAGCTTGTCAGTATTCAAATTATTATCAAATTGTTTAGTACCTGTCTAATTAAAACAGAACTCACTTGCTGATCTCTTCATGCTAAAGCAAATTAAATCCTAATAGGAAAAGTGATATATCACTTAGATCAAAAGAAAATGAATAACTATAACATAACCACCTCTTTTTTTTTTTCCTTTTCTTTTCCTTTTTCTAGAAGTGGGGGAGGGAAATGGCAGGCAATTCCTGTTTTCAGATAAAAACATATGTACTGTTGCAGTCTTCTTATGATTCTCAGTACTAGCAAAATCCCTGCATTTTACTGTAGAGATGGAAATTTCCACAGCTGAAGGGCAGCATAGTTCCAGGGATAGAGTACAGGGAGGGGAAAAGGAGGTGGCAAGTAGAGGAAGAGAGTGTACTGGGGAAGGGGAACATACCCCTAGAATGTTTTGAGCCGAATGGGGAGCTTTTGCAATTCCTTTGTTGACTAAAGGAGGGCCGATGTTCTGTGGAAGTCCCCAATCCTTTTGTTTGGTTCCATTAAATTGTTTGACTGTCCTAGGGGAAAGGGGCTGCCCTAGTCTGTCTGATACTCTTGGGTTATTGATAAAAATAGAATAGAGAATATCTCCTTGTTTTCAGTCTATTTGCATAGTTCTTCCTAGAGCAGAATGGTCTGTTCTTCTTCCGTCAACAAAGGGACCACTTGTCTAGGGGTATTGACTTGTTCTATGAGGCCTTCAAATCTTTACCCTTTTTTTAACTTCCCCCCCATTCCCTTCCCCTGACCCTTCCTCTCACTGAGTTGTAGCACACTTGCCTCTGGCTAGGAATATTAATGAGCATTTCTTTTCAAGAGCTTATGCAGATTCCACTCTGTGAATCAGCTGGCAAGAGGTGCTGTCCAAGTAACTTACCCAGAGTAGTGCCCAGGGGCAGAGCGTACGAGTGCATGGCATGTCTCGTTCCCTGGCCTGAGAATAAAAGGTCAAAGAGTCGACTTTCAATGTGGGTGCCTTGTATGGCACGGATGGCTCAGACAGAGCCCTTCACACAACAAAGGTTATTTAAATAACTATAAATCAGGAATGGCTCCTAAATATGAAAGTTTGCATCAAGATGGGGAACTGAGTGATTCAGGTGGTTCATTATTAACTGTGTAAACCTTTTTCTTTTGCTGGTTCAGATTTGCTCCAAGTCTGAAAAGAAACAGAACATTAAAACTGTCTGAGTAGGGTTCACTGGCAGGCATTAAATTAACTTAGTCAGCTAAATGGGGACACACTTTCTGGTAGAAGACTCTTGACCACACTGCACGCTTCCATTGTAGCTATATAAACTCAGTCAACAAAAATAAAAAAATCCTGAGCAGACTAGATTATAGAAATGGAGCAGACGAGTCTCCTGGTGAAGATGGTCCATTCGAGATGAGGGGTTACAGGGTGACAGAGAAATGTTCACTACTCCATATTTGAATACAAATTGCTCTCTAATGACATAAAGCTATGCTTCCTGTCCTCCTCTGCATCCATCTGTAATCTTGACCTTGGTGGCTGGTGGTTCAGATCATTGGTCTTTATGTTAGAGACCTTTTCTCAGGTGGTGAGTTCTGCCCACCACTTTTTAAAAATAGGGAAAAATCTAATTCTAAGTTACAGGGCAGTTTCAATTGTCTCTGGTAATCTTTCTCACTGGGGTTCTTATCATTGGGGAGAGAGGTTAGCATAATTTGACTTCAAAAAAAGGGTAACATTTTACCTGTATAAAGAGAATTCTACAGCAATCACGTGCTAAGTTGAACCGTCATGATTTACTTTACCTAAAAAATAAAGACAAGATCATTGTTATAGTCAGCGTTCTTGAGGAATTTTTGTGGTTCTATCTTGTATCCTGGACAGAATTATGATAGAAGGGGTCACTCTGTTTGCAAGTTTGGTATTTTTAATTGTTGGTCTAAATGAAAATGAAAAAATATATATAGAGGTATTTTTATAGAGATAAGACTGCAGAAGAAAACCCCCAAAAACCTGAACTGTAATTACTGGAGTTTTTCTTTCATTTACTTCCCCCATCTGCCAGTATGGGTGAATTCCTATACAAACTTTGTTCTGTTTTTGGGCCTGAGATGTAAAGAATTCTCCAAATCATGTAAGGTTTTCAGAAAGCTAATAGATACACTCCTCCTAGAAGCAGAGAAATTATGATCCGAGGAGTGGAGTACTTGGCAGGCTATGCAAGATTAAGCTTTAGTTCCTTGTTCTACCACAGATTTCTGCACAACCTAGGGCAAGTTGCTTAATCTCTTTATCATGATGAAACTCCAGCAAAATTAAGGTAACAGTATAAACAGGCATGTTCTGAGAGTATATGTACACATTTTGATAGGAATTGGTTGACATTAGTAAGACTCGGGCTTAAATTTAAGGAGATTTTAACTAATATGTTACCTCAAGCCCTATATAGCAAAATTCAAACTTCTGGTGCTCAATGAGTTAATTTTCTCAACTCACAAATATGAGTCATGGCTTAAAAAACAGTATTATTTGGAAAGGAGAGAAAAAAAGAAATTCCTAAAACCTTTGGAGCCCGATGCTGGAAGCTATTGCTGTCCATTTGGATGACCACTCTCCACACACATGCACACAAAATGACTTGACCTAAAGCTCATTGCATTTTTACAGTTAGCAGATTTTCTTCACTTTGTGGTGTAAGTCCTCTTCTAACAGAATTACTCTCCGGTCCTTTCCACTATTTCTTCATCACTCTACAAGCTGGCAGCAAAGGGCTCCTCTGATTTTTGGGAACCTTTGCTCTGGAGTTCTTTCCTGGGCTTTGTGGTTGCACTGGGGCTTGGCTGCCTCCCCCACCTACTCACAGTAAAGGCTTTGCGGTTGGATGCTAGGGACATGTAGACATACAACTTCGGCAGGATGAGTATTTGGATGGATGATTTTTTTTGTTTCTTTTGCTTGTAGAGTGATCTTTGGGAAGTTACTGAGCTTTTCTGTTTCTGCATTTGTAAAACGGGGAAAACTTTCCCTTCACGGTGCTTTGTTAGGATTTTCAAAATATTCTGCCATTTCAATATTTTAGAAATTAAAACTATTTTTACCTTCAATATTCAATAAAATTTACCAACTAGCCTGGATAGACACTGCTTTTAAAATATTAAATATTTTAAAAATATTCAGTAGCAATCTCATGTGTGGAGGATAAGTTTTTTAAACACCTTTAATATTGGTTTAATCTTTAATTCTTCTGAATTCTGCAGGAGCAGAGCTAAGCTAACATAAAGAACTGATTACACAAAGGAAAAAGAGTTCTTGGATTATAGCTATAGCAGAAGGTACTGCAAAAAATGTAAACAAAGTGACTAAAATCATAAGGGTTCGGTGTAGCATGTAAACTTGAGATGTCTACTGGAGACATACCAGTAGTTAGACTATGGGAGAAATATCCTTGATGTTAACAAGCTCTTTCCAGAGCTGTTTTTGTTCTTATTGTACTTGAAAACCTTAACCTTCATTCCCCATCTTCAGGATATAGTTCTCTAAGGAAAATGTCTTCTTTACTCCTACCCCAGATTCTTCAGTCTATGATTCAGTTACTCTTTGTGGAAGACCAGGAGCATCTCAACTGAAAGGCACTTTTGTAGGTGCTATGGATTTTAGCTGTCAGCATAACGTACCATCATTACTCTAAAAATATTTCTTAGTGTGACATAAATTTGCTGTAACTGATCATGACACTCAGGTCTCTGAAGTTATTGTCATTTTCTTCCATTTTGCTGAAAAGCAGTAACAGGAAAACTGATCACTGTGGCGTCTGCTAACATTTAGGGGTTGTATTTTATTTTGATTCACACCCTAATGCCAATTAATGTCAGTTGAATCATACAAGTTAGAGATGGAAAACACCTATTAGATAATGGCAGGGCATGACTGTTCCCCCAATGAATTCTCAAGTGCTTTGTCTCATCTAGTTTTAAATTACTCAGGCAATTGAGGTGTCTCTGGGGAGGCTATTCCACAGCTTAACGTACTTGCTGTTAAGAAATATTTCCTCCTATTCAGACTAAAGTTTTCCTTTGCTTATTTTTATCGTATCGCTGCTAGTTCACCCCTTGCTGTTGTTAAACTATTCCCATTCCTCTCATGTGTTTACTCTTTTCAGTCTCCAGTCCATAAATAAACATTCCCATCCTTGCCTGTATTCCCACCTACATTTCTTTCCTTTCACATTATCTCCTAATACAGACCCTTCTCCTCTGGGACCTCTTTCTGATGTCAGGCACCCCAAACTGAAATGGTTATGGTAGGAGCAGTCTCATCAATGCCCTGTATAGACAAATTATCGTGGTTTGTGGTGAAATGTCATTTTGACTGGCACTGCCATTTCTTGCTCTCTCATCACTGCTGAACATAGGCTCCATTCCACTTGCTGTTGGTCATATGCTTAAGGACCCTGATGCGTTGTTGTTAGACATGTGTGAGGAAGAATAGGCGTTTTAGAGTTTTATGGAGGAGTAGGGTTGGTGACTCAAACTGTACAGCTGAGGAACATGATAGATGGATAGAAGGAGCTCTACAGCTCCTTCCAATGAAAAAAAACTCAAACCATTTACAACATAAATGAGTTATGGAAGATTTCAAATGTTCTTATGAAAGACTTAAGCATTTGACACTCATTTATAGTTGAAAAATAACCGTGTAGCGATCTCTACCAGTGTTTCCAAAGAGACTACAAATATTAGGTGGTGATTGTTTGCATACTGAATTTTAATTAGTTGTCTTGGTCTGGACACTTAAGGAGTATTTTGAAGCTCATTTGCCTGACTTTCACCGAGATGAGGAGTGGGATTCAGTGCCAGTTTAGCCCTAAACTGGCTGCGTTGTGCAACAGGCAGAGATGATAAGCCTACTTCCATGACTGAAAGGCAGTCTCTCTTTGCAACCCGGTGTGGCTACACTAGCATGGCAGAGTAGCTGTAGCATACACAGGCCTCCACACTGACCATCTCTTCTTCAGAGTTCTGTGTTATGTAGAAACTGTACGTTTCACTCCCCAAGGCTTTATTGAGCTTTCCTGGTCCACCTCATCCCCTGTTGGTAACACACACCTTTAATTCTTTTCTATTAATGTTCAAATATGCAATAAACCTCCAGATTCAGGGCTGGAATCCTGAACCAGTCATCTGTGTGTTTAAAAGATACTCTGGTCAGTCCTGGAGGTGACAGTTAAAGTTGAATAGCAGGTTAGAGCAATTTTTTATTAATTTTATTTTTGTTAATGAAGGATAAAGGTTTTGAGTCATATTTCTTAGTTCCTCAGATCCCAGAGAAGATTAGTACTTAGCTGACTTAAAAAAAAATAATAAAAAAATCAAAAAATCAGTATAAAAAAGGAGTAACAGAAATTGTTTTTTCCAGCTCTTCTCATGGTAAAAAAGAATGTTGTTCTGTCCTACTTTCTTTGTTACAGAATCACACAGAATCACAGAATATTAGGGATTGGAAGGGACCTCAAAAGATCATCCAGTCCAATCCCCCTGCTGGAACAGGAACCTAAATGAGATCACACAGGAAGGTGTCCAGACGGGTCTTGAATGTCTCCAGAGAAGGAGACTTCACAACCTCCCTGGGTAGCCTGTTCCAGTGCTCCATCACCCTCACTGTCCATCCCTATGTCTTTCTGAGTGAGCAAGATTCTTCTAGTGTTGTATAACAAATTTTATATTGTCCTTAAAATATTAAGAGTGGGTAAATGCCTGTGTGTATTGGGTGCTAGTCTTTCTGCCTTATAAGTATGCTCTAAAGTTAAGGGAGAAATTGAACTCTTCAGTTTTTTTCCTTTTCTCTAACTTTTACTCATAATAATGGTGGGCAATTAGAACATTTCTAAGAAGGGTCCCAAATGTCCCTGTGGGCCATAAGGCTGGAGCGTTGGTGGTAAAGCTCAGCATCTGCATTGTTGGCAGTGCTGCATTGTTGATATAGGAACTCCAAAGTCCCACTGCAGACCTTCACCTTGGGGCAAGAGTGTGGTGAGGGACTGTGGGGAGCTGCTGCTTGATCCCTCAGTGGAAGATGGCTTCCCAGGAGTGACGTGGAGGAGGAGGTGGGCTGGAGGAACTTCTGCCTTTTCTGAGCAGCTGGAGAAGGCAATTCTGCTTTGAGTCTGGGGACAAGAAAGAGTGGGAAAGGGCATGAAATTGTATGGTTTACCTGTGCATGAAATGAAGAGCATTTTTGCTTTTTGTCCTTTAACTGGACCTTGGAAATGTCCTGGAAAAGCGTGAATTTATAGCAAAAGGTGACTACTAGGTTTGGATGCTTACAGTTCACCTGGTGAAAGGAGAGCAAATGATTCTTCAGTAATTAAAATCTCTACCTGAATGCAGGTACCTTCCTGCAGACCTTGAGAAACTTCATTGTTGTGTTAACTTAGGAAGAGTGCGTCACAACTCTCAACAATAGTAACTTCAGCTAAATGCCAAATTAACAAAGAACTGGAAGAGACTCAAATAAAGTGAATGAACTCTGGATAAATAACTCCACTTCTTGTTTGTATCCCAAACCTAAAGCCATCTCTGGCCCCTATAGATTTGATTATCACAGGTTGTTACATTTCAAAATTAAAGGGTCTTAAATTATGTTAATTGGTCTGTTTTTTGGTTCAGGCAGGTATGACTGTGTCCAACATCATTAACTTCAATAATGTACTGTGTAAATGGAGTAAGAATCCACTTTGCCCACTCTTTGTTTTCACTCCACGTATTCCATGTGCTGTGTAGAAACTAGATCTAAATTCTGCATCAAGACCTTCTTGTTCCTGTAGCACCCTGGGGAATCCTGTGATAAAATGGGAATTCTGTGGCAGCTACAAATAAATTCAGGTTCAGTTCCCTTTTACTGAATTAAATATGCACATGAATAATACAATTGGTACAGTAATCCTTGTAGTTTACATTATCAAATGCCATTTTTTTTATTTATTCCCTACTTTTTCAACATGCCACAAAACTTTGTTATGGTAATGTATGTCTGCACTGTAAAAGTTTTCAGCAGAAATAAAAATTAAGGGTCTGTGCAAGATACTGTTTAGATTCATTGCATCCAACTCGTGAGATAATTTGGGTTTTGGACACCTGGCACATGTCTTCTCGCCCTCTTTCATTTACTTTAAGCCAAAAACCACTTTTCTGGGCCTGCATGAAGTGAAAGAACCCAAATGTTCCAGCTGCCATGTTCAATACTGCATCTTGAATCAACAGTTTTCTAATTGGTGAAAATAATTAATAGATATTTAAATAACCATAGTTCACTTCTAGACCTAACATTGTATATTGCAATATTTTGCAATATTACTGTTGATGTAGTGCTATGCAGTATAACACTGTATTATGTGTGATACCATACAGACACCAAGTCAGGGTAGATCTTGATCCCAGGAGTGACCCATGTGTCAACCCATTTCCCATAGCAAGTCTGTGTGGAAAAGAGAAGCAATGAGAAACGCAGTGACTCATTTGTGAGTGTGCAGTGGCAGAGCTGATCATGCAGGGCTAGTGGTTTCAGAGGCTTTCAATGTGCAGTAGAGTGACACATCCTCTCTTGGTTGGTTGTTTCCCACCCCCCTCCCAAACTTTTCTTTTTAAGAATAGGTGATGTCTTTCACAAATACTTCACTAGGGATAATTCTAGAACATGTTTTGCAATGTAAATTGCTTAAAAGTTATCAAAGTGTTTCTATGTATTTCCTAGTGGAACAGATATTTAATATCTACTGGTGGCCATGTAATTCATGAAGTCATTCCAAGACTTCATAATGGGGTCTGTCTCTTTCTAGTTAATAAGAAGGTGGCTGAACTTAAAAAAATTTAGCTGAAGACCTTGGGAACTGAAAGCATAATTTTGTGTACTCCTTTAAGGTAAACATGAGTTTCAATGAAACACAAAAGCAGAATATGTCAGTTCCAGCAATATAGTCAGTGTTTTGCCTTGATCTTTTATAACATTAGACCAATGTCATTCTGGTCCTACTTCTTTTGCCAGGGGAAATTACCCATTTAGGTTTCATTGTTCTGTGTTTTCTAGTGTCTTGGAAGCTAGAGATGTAGTTGGGTCAGGTCCCATTGTTCAATGTGAATAGTAGTTTTTATGGTGGACGTGGTACCCATGTAAAGAAATCAGCTTCTTTTTTTATATTGCCATTTAAAATTTATCTTTAATCATTAGATTTAAATTTAGAGAATGAACACAGATGGAGCATTAAACTTGGTATGCTCAAACAGAACACAGGAAGGGAATATTGTTTGGTGTCAATATCAGAGTGTCTGTGTTGGGGTACATGTATCACAGTCAGGATGCCTGGGGTCCTACCCTGGTGTTGCTGTGAGTCACTGGCTCGGTACATATAGTTAGTTTAAGCAGCAGAAATCTTTATTACCCGGGGGCAAATTCATCCTTTGTCTCAGTGGGTGGAACTTCCAATGATTTCAGCGTGACTGCCCCTTGCCTACACGTGGGTGCGTTTTCTCCTTGGGGAGGAAGTTCTGTCACAGAGTTTCAAAAGTGGGTTTTTAACAGATTCTTGTATAACATTTTTACACTCTTTTCCAAACTTAAAAGTTGATACTAGGCAATGGTACCGGCAGGACTTGCTTACACAGATGCTATTGGTAGTTTAGATAAACAGTAACACCTAGGATGCCAGATGTTGTGATTCATCCCTAGTGCTTGCCAAAATGTAATTCATATTACGTTAGGGGCTACTGGTTATTTATTTTTCAGCCCACTAGAAGTCTAATTGACTATTCCTCCAGCTCTTTTTCCCCTCTCTTCCCCCTACTCTTTCTTCCTCTCATTTACTTTTCTTCCACCTGCGTTAATACTCATTTTGGCCTAAAGCATGGAGAAATCCTAGCAGTCATCCAGGGATCAGGTACCCTAGGCCAGAGTATCCTAGATTTACTTAATGCTTAGTGATGGCATCCAAATAATTTCCCATTTTCCTGTTGAGAGGTGGGTGAGGGGGAAAGCTGAAAACGTTTGCCAAGAAGCACTCTGTGGTGGATACTAAAATAAGTCAGGTAGCAGATGTCCAATCCAAACTTTGGTGGGTAATTAGCTGATTCAATATCCAGAAGAAGCAGGTAATTGTTGTGATTTGTGAATCCTCTGCCAGGGCAGATACTTTACAGCTTGCAGATATTTCTCTAATGAGGGAGGATATCGTGTGCTCTGAGCAATAAAACACTGTTTTCTTAGTAGTCAAAAAGAATGGCTTTTTTTTTTTTTCTTTAGGGATGTTCTTGGCATAGGCTGTTCTTGTTCTTTTCTTTGTTATTTCTTGGAAGTCTTCTGAAAACTATTGATGCAGTATGCAAATTCAATGCAGGAAATGTAATGTTATATAAGTGTAATTGGCCTTTTATTCAAAGGAGTTTTTATTCCTCCCTGCATATTTTGGTCCTTTCTTAAAAAAGAAAAAAAAAAAGAAAAAAAAAAAGAAAATCATTAGAGAGAGAAAAGGATGAAACTTAAACACAATCATATATTAAAAAAAAAGTCAGAATAAGATGCTATAAAGATGAGACCATAAATAGAAATTAAGGAATTAGCCAAACAATAATAAAAACAAAACGTGAATATCACTGGAAATGCACAGAATGGGACTGTTTCAGGAAGAAAAATAAAATTATGTCTGGCCATTGCCTTCTTGGGGAACTAGACATGGAAATTAACAGTGAAGCTCTAAAGCTATTTCTCCTCCCTTCTTTTCAGCATCATTTTATAAGTAGTGAGGGGAGAGGGAGAAGTGAGGGGAAGGGGGCCAGGAATCCTAGCAACCAAAATACTACAGATACAAATACCTCCAGAAACGTGCAACTGCTAGCAAAAGTTTAAGAGAATGGGTTCACTGCTTCCATTCCTGTGCTAAATAGATCATCATACGCTCACAACAACATTGAGTCTCGTTTCCTCCACTTTCTAAAGTGGAAAATTATTGTTGTGTAAGTTGCCTTATTTTGAAGTACAGAGGCGCCTATGTGATGTTGGAGAACTAAAAAAACCCCAAACAAACAACAAAACAACAAAACAAAAACCAACCCTGAAAATTAACAAGGGGATGTTGCCTGGATGTAGTTAGTTTGAAGAAACAGTTGGAGCAGAGCATGAAAGAGGGAAACAGCCTTTTGTATCAGTTATTAGCATTTGCGTTCCTTTTTTATGCTATCTCAGGATTTCCTTTCCTTTCTGAACTCTATGTATTTTCTTCCACTTCCCTTTTTTTCTGTGAACCTCTCCTTGTTGTTTTCTTTTAAAACAGAAGTCTGGACAGAAGTCACAGTAACCCCACTGAAGTCAATGGACTTTCTCTAGTAGAAGAGATCAGGTTTCCTTTGCTCTTCATTGTCCCTGTTCTGTTTGCCCCATTTTTCACTGTCCACCCCAAACATGACATTCCCTACTGAATTACTTCTTCTTTCTCTTTTTTCATTCTTCCTTCTTTTCTTTTTCTCTCAACATTTTCCAGTTAGTATCTCTGTTCGTTACTGCCAACACAGCTGGCTGGCAGCTGTTGGTTCGTTCCATTTGCCCACAGGAGGAACATTTTATGGCAGAACTGAAAATCAGCCCACAAATGAAATCATGACCATGATAAGCACCAGTGACAATGAGAGTGCCAGTTATCCAAAGTAGTGGACTTGGAAGGAAAATCCTGAGCCATAACTCACCACTTCATTGCAACTTGACACACCTGGCCCCTAAAATTTCTTTAACAGGCTCAGTATTTTAGTCATGGAGAAATAATATATCGTTGTTTGTAACTACATAGAAGAGGAAGCTGAGCTGTACGTACCGTGAAAATGGACACTGTAATTGTTGCTTATTTTGAACAGGGCTCCAACTGTACTCTTATAAATGAAGTGACGAGAGCAGATTTACATGCAAATCTTTCCAGTTCAGTGTGAATGTTGATTTACTGAGGCTAATAAGAATTCAGCAGATTGTAACAAAGAATGATGGAAGAAATTTCTCCTGGAATGACAAAATTGAAATCTGCTCTAAGCCTTCTAAGGTCACATAAGCAATGTTTGTCATATTGCTAAACCACTCACATAATCTTCCATTCTGAATCCTAAAATTCCTCCTAGAACTCGACCCTTTATTTCACTCATAACAAAGCTTTTATATTCTCCAATTGCATAAAAGTACAAATAGCACAGCACTTCATTCATTACACAAATTAATCCCCATATTTAATGCAAGTCACTTATCTAATGCTAGGTAAAAAAGAGCTCAGTTTTATCAGTATGTTATTAGATTATCTTTGAAAGAATGAGTGATTCAAAGAAAAGGAAGCATAGTCTTAGCTGAAATGGTCTACTGCCCTCCAGTCTATTGCAAACAAATTTACCAAACATTTAAGAAAAAACCAATTTTAGGAAAGTTGCGTTCAAGAAAAAGGTGATGGTGTTGTTAGAAGTTAACAGTTCTCCTTTCTTTCCTGTGTCCTGTGCAGGAAAGTCTTCCCTATGTCACTCAGGAAAGGCATTTTGCCTAAAACAACAGTGAAGTGCTAATATTACAGAAAAGAAACACTGTGGACAACATTAAGCCTAACTAGACTGAGGAGAAGGGAGCAGACTGAAAACAGATTAAACCCAGGTGTGGATTTACGCTCAGCCATACTTCTGTCTTGTGACATGGTCATTGATAAAAGCTTCAGCTTTTCACTTTTTCTATTCTCAGTGGCTGGGAAAGAGAAGTTGTAAATTAACTGCAGCAAGATTGACATCTTGAAGGTACAATGCCTCCCAAATTGGTTTGGTTATTGGGAACTGTGAAATGCAGCATTTAATTCAACCCTGGATTCAGCAAAATAATTTTGAGAAAATAAATGTAAAATTTTGGGCTCCTTTTTGATTTTTAGAATGCAGAAAATGAGAAAAAAAGTTGTTCTGGGTAAACACAGGGTATGTAGAGTTAGGGCTTTAAATAGAAGGGGAGAAAAACAATTGTATTTTTTTGTGTTATTTTTTCCCCAAAAGTGAATCTTTCCATCACTAACCTTCTATGTGGAAAATAGTTTTCAAACTGTGATCCACTTTAAGAGCATCAGCAGGACACAGTAGCTCAAGAGCAAGCAATAGAAAGCATGCCAGTTTTGTATCTGGGGGAGTTGAGAAGAAAAAGTGTGGGGGGTGAGTTGACAAACCCTCTATTGACAAATCTTGTCAGCGCAGTCCCAGGCTGCAGGGGGAAGCTGGAGAACCAACACCAGGGAAGAGCTCCTTGCTTCTCTCATTCACCTGTGGAAGAAGTGTGCTCTTCAAAAAGCTTTCTTGTCTTACTGATTGTCACTCCCTCAAAAATATGTACCAAAAAAGCAAGACAAATCTGTGCTAACGACACTTTCTTGATTATAAGCATGGATTTTGTCCACACCAGGAACAAACCTTATTAAATTTTGTGTGTACCCATTATCAAGTCCTAGTATGGTTTCTAAAGCACTGACAATCTTTCTTACGTAGATCAAATCTTTGACGTTGTAGTGTAACTGATAGATATTTCTGTGTACACAGTTATTATGTGCATGATGAGCATGATTACTGCTTGGATACACTGTTTGCATTTTACAGTGCTATGTGTAGGATTTACAAAGCCCAAACTATGTCATGCATAGCCAAATTCCAAATAAACTTTGGTTTCTGTGTTCCCAAAGAAGGAACTTTGACAATAGAAGAAACAATTGCTTAGAAACAGTATATACTTTCTAAAAGATGTACTGACCTACGAAAGAATACATTTTTCTTAAAGTTTACATTGTTTTTACAATGCTTTTGATATTTTATGCAAGCTGTCATCTAATGGAAATAATGACCTCAGGGACATGTGTTTATCTTGGTTTTAGCCCACTTAAAATACATTTAGCCTTTAGCTTTTTCTTAGGCCAAAACCACATCAAATGGGCCAAAGATGGAATAAACACACACATACACTCCTGAGGTCATTATCACTTCATTGTAGTTTTGCAGAAGAAAAGGAAAACAAACTACGTCTCTTTGCATTACTTTTGAGACTCAGCATGCCCAAGTGATGGTGTATACACCATCTTATAAATGTTTTCTTTTTAGGGACGTGCTTTGCTTCTCTTTTTGCCCCTGCCACATATTAATTGTAAACTGTTTTTTGTTAATGCTTCAAATTAATCTCTAAAACATTGAGAAGTTGGAATTGCAGAAAGTAGAGCTGTAGTTGCCAGACTACAGTGTTAGCAACTGGCATTCTCCATGAGCAGAGTTTCACAGATGGAAATATTCTCAGAAGAAGAAGAGTTAACATTGAGAATATACTCCTTTTATGAACTGAGGCCTGGAATATTGGATTAGTAGGTCTTAGATGAGGTTTTGTTTGTGAAACAGTAAATGAACTCTGCACCCTAATTCTACCAGGGGGTTGCTGACCAGTACAATATATACAGCCCCATGCTACTCCTACTACTCTCCAAAAAATGATAGTGGCAAACAAACTCTGCCAACTTACTGTGTGGAAAAGCTTCCTTTTTTTCTTGAGCCCTATTTTTAACATGAATATAGCTTGCTTCTGTCATTTTCTGATGTAGTGGCTGTGGACTATAACTGATAAGACAATTTTACTTGTCTTTTCAGAAGCTTTGGTTTACTTCCTAATCTTTAGTTAAGAAAGGGGAGAAAAAAACGATTTCTCTCTGAAGCATGCAACTTAACAACAAAACCCCAAATATTTGTTCTGCTGGAATCATTGGCATTTTTAAAAAATTTATTTACTATAGTGAGGAATTCATCCTAAACCTGAATGGTACTTGGACTCAATGCCATAAAATAGAATTTGTTTGTGGAAAGTTTCAGACCTCATCTCTACAAAGCTGTCCGGCACAAATTGGACTACCATGGACTTCAATAGAAATGAATTTCAAAAGTGCTGGGCTTAAGCGCACACTTAAGGCTAATCATATGTTTAAATTTTTTCCTGTTTTGGAGGTTTAAAGATGGAAATAACATGGTTTGAATTCTGGGCAGAGAAGGTGACCCTGGCAGCCGTGCTTTGAATTGAAAGGATGTGTTGTGCTCACATGTATGTTAATGGGAACCATTGGCGCTCATGGTTGAGGCAAACTAAGGACCTCCAAAACTCTGTCCTGAAGAGGACAGTAAGTTGCTGATTCATATGCCAAGGGACCAAAAGCTGCAGAGAGGTGGGGAGGTCTCTCAAGAAAGAGCCTAGGAGCAGCACAGGGTGCTCTGAATCACAGTCCCTGGAAGGCTGCACCTACTGTAACCCCAGTGGCTTTGATGAAACACACATCAGTAGCAAATATGCCAGTTGGTTTCTCTTGCTGGTAACTGCTTCACAAAAGAGAAGGCTGCATTCAAAGGAGCATAGTTTTACTAACAGAGGCCCAAAGCAGCTGTCTGTCATAGATCATAGAATGGTTGGGGTTGGAAGGGACCTTAAAGATCATCTAGTTCCAACCCCCCTGCCAGCAGCAGGGACACCTTCCACTAGACCAGGTTGCTCAAAGCCTCATCCAACCTGGCCTTCAACACTTCCAGGGAGGAGGCATCTACAACTTCCTTGGGCAACCTGTTCCAGTGTCTGACCACCCTCACAGTGAAGAACTTCTTCCTAATATCTCATCTAAACCTCCCCTCTTTCAGCTTAAACCCATTTCCCCTTGTTTTGTCATTAACTGCTGTTATGGAAAGTCCTTCCCCAGCTTTCTTGTAGCCCCTTCAGGTACTGGGAGGCCGCTAGAAGATCTCCCGCGAGCCTTCTCTTCTCCAGGCTGAACAGCCCCAACTCTTTCAGCCTGTCTTCATAAGAGAGGTGTTTCAGCCCTCGGAACATCCTGGTGGCCCTTCTCTGGACTTGTTCTAACTGGTCCCTGTCTTTCTTCCCTGTCCTCATTCATGCATGCAGAAATAGCTGGTGTTCTTTCTTATCGCCATCATGAGGCAATGGCAGAGTTCAGGCAGTTCTTCTGGGCTTGAATCCCTCTTTCTGGATGTTTTAGGCTAGCAAGTTGTTTCCTGCATTGTCTCAGCCTCAGGTCTGCTGCCTATCAGTTCCTTCACTTGTGAAATTGTGACCATAAAAATAATTCCTTGAGAGCTGATACCCACCCCCATTATCCATCCTAGTTTAAAGTGATATCTTCATGTTTATTGTAGAGATACCAGTATCAGGCAACGTATGATCTGTGGGGTACGGACAGCGAAGGCTGTATGCAGTACAGTGCCTACCTAGAGGGGAGAAGACTTACCAGATATTTCCCTTCTAAAAAATCCAGGAAACACATACTTTTGTAGTGGATTTATACAGCAAGGTTTTCTTAGTGCTACCAAAATCTTGCCATATAAACCCAATACAATTTTTGTAAAAATAAAAAAAAAAGAATATGTAGTGTTGGTATCCCAATTTTCCTTGTAGAGGAGCTTTCCATTTGTTTCAAAACATTTGTTTCTGGGAGGAGGGACCATGGTGTGCAGATACAGCCAGGCAGGGTAATTGGGGACTTGGCCTGCAGAGCTGCTTGGAGCTGTGGGAGGGTTTGAAAATGTCTTTACATGTTGGACTCATTTTCATTTCCAAAATTCAGTGTTTCTGGCAGCATTTATTTTTAGTTTGAAGTTCTATTTAACAGTTTTTTGAGATTGGGCAGTGTAGTAATTTAGCAGCCCTTATGTGAAGGAGAGAAGGCTGCAGCTTCTGCCCCACTTTTAATATTTGTTTACCATTTCAATTTTGTAGCAGGCTGACATTTAAATGTTCTGTTTGCTGTCATTTTGACACCTTCCCTTTATTTGCTTATTTTTAATCTGTGAAAGCATAATACTTAGTACTTGCTATTTAGAATCTAGGGACTAGAGTTGAATTTTCTTAGAGAGTAGGGTTGAATGTGCCTGATACGTGGGTGAAAAAACAGTGCTGGATATAACTGGAGAGTATAACTCTAGAGAGGTGATCTATTGGTATTTTCTTACTTCTAGCTAAAATATATTTCAAGAACAACTTTTCTCAAGCACTTTATTGTAAGCACCTCTGCTCTAAATGAGGAAGGCAAGTAAAAATTGTTATTCTGTGATAATTAAAGGCTCTAAACAAAACTGGATAAATATATAAACTTTTCCAAATGCCAGGATTGGTTTAGATCTATTTGTTTCAGATTGGAAAAGGAGTGGAAGTTTGGTATGTTGTGTTTATTTGAGCCATGTGGTGTGGTTCTTCCAACAGTTTTGTCCTAAAATAATTTCTTTGGATTTGAAAACACCTCTTTCTTGTCTCAACCTTGATATGTTATTTACACAGAACTGCATAGTACTTTGGCAACAAAACATGAAACTATGCATCAATACAATCCTGAACCTCGACCCAAATAGTTGAAAGTATTTACAAGTTATAAATCTTGGCAAAGTATCATTTTTTTGGTTCCATGGTTCCAAGTGAGACCATGTAACCTTCAGAAGTACAAAATTAGATTTCTTCATGATTTTTTAAAATCAAAATTCAAAGTAGAATTCAGAAGAGTGTAGCCCACTAAAAAAACTCATGCTGAAGAAAATATTTACGCAGTTCCCTGGAATGATCTAAAAGCAGAATTATGCAGAATTATGTTTGTGAAAAGCTAATGATAGGATCTTTAAAGGCTACCAGATATATTCCCCTACAGATAGTGAGAAACCCAGAAGACAATCTCTTTCATTATTTGTTTCATTTTTTTCTCTTCACATGTTTTTCTGTGGAAATCATTACTATGTTATCACTTTTCTTTGATTTCAGTGCTTTATAACGGTCCATCTATGGACCACATCTGCCTTCCTTCAAAGAGCAAATCTCCCTTATGTTCAAGCATTGTTATCACCTACATCTAATGCAGTTAATGACAAAACAAGGGGAAATGGGTTTAAACTGAAAGAGGGGAGGTTTAGATGAGATATTAGGAAGAAATTCTGTACAGTGAGGGTGGTCAGACACTGGAACAGGTTGCCCAAGGGAGTTGTAGATGCCCCCTCCCTGGAAGTGTTGAAGGCCAGGTTGGATGAGGCTTTGAGCAACCTGGTCTAGTGGAAGGTGTCCCTGCTGCTGGCAGGGGGGTTGGAACTGGATGAGCTTTAAGGTCCCTTCCAATCCAAACCATTCTATGATTCTATACATCTACCATACATGAACAAATGAGTGTAAGTAAGCACAGCAGTACCTGACAATAAGCTAAATCAGTGCACATCAATTATCTTGTACAGTCTTTAATTGTAGCTGCAAAATTATGAGGTACAATATCCAGGTTCAGACCTTGCATAGAAAGTTGGTCAGAGTGGTGAAGTTAGGTTTTGGTCTGTGTAGCTAAAAAGATAGTTTCCTCTTCCCAGCGAAATTCTTTCCTGGTGCACAGAAAGGAATGATCCTCTGTGAAAGGAAGATGGATGTTACTTTAACTTTTATGATTTTATGAAAATTAATTTTTATTGCTCTTTGATTTTCCACAAGACAGTCCGCATCTTGAACACCAAGATCAGCTGGCACCTTTAATCTTCTTTAGGGATGTGTTGTCAAGGATTTACACAGGGATTTAGCTGCGTGGCCAGTGTAGTGTCAATAGGATCTCTTATAGTTAGATCACCTTGTTGCTTTGAAAACTTACCCTGTCGTGTTTTAAACTATGCTGTCTCATTACACAGAAATGAAGAGGATTTTTCTGATACCTTATTGAGATAGCAGATGTGCTATTTTGTGTATTTTTGGTTTTGCTGCATCTTCTTTTGATTATCTGCCTATTTCTTGTTAAGCAATAATAGCAAAACATTTCTTCAGGGTTTTTTTTCTGCTTCAGTTTTCTTTGTGAAAGTACAAGAGGGAGAATTTTGAAGATCTGTCCTATGAAACTGTTATCTCTTTGATTAACATTAGAAATTCTGCTGCTTGTTTTATCAAATTAATGTAACTTTGAAGAAAGGAAAAAGGCAATACTGATTTGTAATAATAGATTTTAATTAGGATGAGTATTTCAGTCTCAGGAGTCTATCCTGTGCATGCTTTCAGATCTCTCATCCTCCCAGTGTCAGAACTCTAATTACCACCCTTACAGATCAACTTGTATTTTGAAGATATCAGAAAATACATAATGAAAGATTCTTCTTTTTAATTGCATCCTTATACCCCCTGCTATATGGTTCCTATTGCCATCAATATTCCTCCACTGCTGTTTCTGTGTTTTTACTTCCTTTTTTATAGGTGAGCCTGGTGGGTTACATTTGGAAGAGGATCTGTGTTTAAGCCTCTCTCTGTTCTCCCCAGCTTCTAGCAGAATTTAAGTTGTTAGACTCCCTGTGCAATGAGATATTAGATCAGTATCATCCAGCCTTGGCAGTAACAAGGGCCATCTCAGGGTATGGGACTCACTGCAAGTTATCACTAGCACCTCAGATGTGGCTGCTCCCTGCCTGCCATAGCAGCCCTCACCCTGGCAGCAAGTGCCAAAATCCTTGTCCCTTGGTCGCCATGGTCAGTGCATCAGGAGGAGGGTAGGATAGGAGAGCTGGTGGTCCCCAATGAGAGCTGGGATGAAGCAATAACTCATCACAGACCCAAGGGATTCTGCCCCAGGTCATACGGGCAGGGGATTTCTCCCTCTGTTGTGCAGGTGTAGCTTTCAGAAGCATAAAACATGGGTCTGAGTTTCTTGAGACGTTAGTAGATATTTTGCATCCTGAATAAATGCTGCGGGCAATTGTCTGTTGATGTCCCTTCTCTCTTCTCTCTTTCCTGTTCGGTGGCAGGCTCTGCACCATGCTGTGCCCTGAGACCTTTCACCACCAACTACAAAAGTTTACTATTAAAAG
>NW_010326578.1:51739-125580 GCF_000700745.2 Antrostomus carolinensis | reverse complement strand
GGAAGGTATTTAGAAGACAGGTAGGTGGGGTGCTCAGAGATTTGGTTTAGTAGTGGACAGGTACAGTTGGATTCAATGATCTCAAAGGTCTTTTCCAACCAAATGATTCTATGATTTGATGAGGTTGGAATTAAACTACTCCCTTCACATGCCAAAGCAGAAACACCCCAGAAATCCTGTTTGAGTCTGAATATATGGTATCAGCCCCACTTTGCTGCCGCATATTCACACTGCTCTGCGTTTTTTGCAGCAGCGTTCTCCATCACAGTTAGACTTATTGTGCAGGTCTGAGCAGGCAGGGTTGGATCATGAAGCTCTCTGCTTCTGCTTGTGTGGTGCTACTCACTGTTGGTCCACCATGTAAGGTAAGCTGGCTTTGGAGCTAAGTGGGCAAGCCTTCTAATTTCTTGAGAGATTTTTAGCTCCGCATATAGATTTAGTACCCTGTAAAGACTATCTACTGACTCTACAGTGCCTGCATTCCTTTTTTTTTTTATATTCCTTCTGCATCTCAGATCCATTGATAATGAGGCTCATTAGATGGAGATACTTGTTATTTAACAGTCTTCACCTAAGGTCCAAAAGCTAAGAAGATAAAGGATGAAATCTGAGATGTTCATGCTGACAACTGCCATTAGTTTGAGTCAGGTGAGATGAATTGAGATGGAGTCCCATACTTCTCTTAGCAAGAGTTTCAGTAGACTCAGAAGGCTGAACCTACACTAAGCCACACTTATTTTCAGCAGCACAGCACAGAAAATTAACGATGCCAAATGAACTCTTAATTTCTTTTTCAAAGGCAAATGAGGATGTCTAAAAGAAGTGATACTACTGGCTTAGTTGGATCCTTGCCTGCAGTGCTATGATCAGCAAAACTTGATGGCAACAAGGAGTACACTGCCTATACTGCAGTGTAGATCCTGAACTCCTTAGCAGGCTGTAGAACAGGAGACGGCCACGTTCACTAACCCCCATTTGCCAAGGGCTAAAGCAACTACTGATTTGGTATCCTCGGATTTGTTTCCTGATTAGAAACGCTCAAAGTATGCCTGAATGGCAGAAAATGCTTAACATCCATTTTCTTAAAGTCAGTTGTCTTTTAGGAGCCTTAAATTTGGCTTGACAAAAGCTAAAAAATATTGCTAAGATTTTAGTGACTAGGCAATCTTGAGCGTGGATTTTTTTATTCTTTGCTTTGGTTTCAACAGTCACATAGAGCGAAGATACACCAACCTGAAAAATCTTGCCTATTATTATTGATCCTCTTAATAGGAAACTGGGAAGTGTATATTTAAGAGAAATAAACCAAGTTTTTAAAATGTAGAATTTCATGATAAATATTTCAATATGATATGTATATATAAATGCCTTAAGGAATATAATTATAGTGGTTAAACTTTCAGCATATTTTGTTGGGGGTCATTTTGCTTTTTAAAGCTGATGACAGTGAAATATTCTTGCTCTAATTTCAATATCTAAACAAAATTCAGAAGGATTTTAATTGCAAACTTGTTTATGAAACGTCTTTTTTTTCTTCTGGAAAGGCAGTTACAGAAGAATCACGTCAAAGGTGTCTATTTTTTTTGTACAAAAAAGAGCTGCAGGCTCTTTCCTGGATAATCAGCTTCAGGGAGCAAGGTGATGGCCATGGGGCGTACATTACGCTGCTGTATATGCCTCGCTGATCAATCCTCTATGCAGCAGCCCTGACAACTTGCAAATATCTACAGAGCATCCCAAAAGGAAGAAACTGAAAATATAACAGAAAAGACACTTAGAAAAAACCAGTACTGATAAGCTTTGTTATTTAAGGCAGGCAAAGCTCTTTATTTCATAGTGTATATGTATAACCTAACTCACTGAAATACGCAATTTACAAAACTTCTTAGTAGTTTCCTTTCCACAGGGTTTTTGACTGAATATATTTCTCAGATCCAGGGACCATCTAACGCTCCCTGAAATCAACAGGACTACCATGGGCTTTGCTAAGCATTTGTCTTGCCCACAGTAGACTCCTTAGAAAAAATGTTCGTCTGCCTTCCTTTAACATACATTTTACTTTTCTCTGGTAGAGTAATCTAATATTCACAAAGCTTCTTATGTGCTTCACTGGGAGTTGCATTTCATTATCTCGAGGCAAACTTTGGCTCTTAATTACTGCACCATTTACCTATCACAGTACTCTAGTAACCCAGAACAGGACCAGGTCTGTATATTTTATTCCTCATGTTGAAAATCATGTTGAGGGAGATAATTTTTCAATGCAGAGAAAGTAAAATAATATTGTTTTCTTAGGTTATTTCTCACAGTCAATTAGAAGTGCTCAAGAAGTGGCCTATAAGGTCTTCATTTACTTATTACATATTTAAATGTTGCAAATCTTTCATTTGCTTTGGTTTTCTGGCAATCTACATTTTCTGTGCCTTTAACAATATCATTGAACTGCCATGATAAATGCCTTCTGACTCGTAATGAGTTTTCCTTTCTGTGTAGATCAATATGGTTATTGATATATCTTTTTCTTAACAGGGATTTATTCATTTATTTATTTATTTTATATCTAACATCTTGGGGTTTTTTTCCTGGAACCTTGGTTAACAGGGAATCAGGACTGCGCAGTTCTGGTGTCGTGGTGATGACAGTGATCTCAGCCATCCTACCTAGCCCCTAGGAAAAAAACAACACATAAACATTTTAAGGGCTCTCAATCCTTAAGGGCTGTCCATTTCCAGTAATTTCTCATAGCCTGCTAAAAAGGTAGAAGAGTAGGAAAGGAAATTGTCCATCCAAGTAAACTGGGAACACTGAAAGGTCAGAGTGAGTCAGGTGAAGTACTATTTTTTTGCAAAAAGAAAGAAGGATTTAAAAACCTTATTCTAGAGGAAAAGATTGTAGGAAGGACAGGAAATGGCACAAGATTTGAATCTTGAGATAAGGTTGTAAGAGAAGATTAAAAAAATGGATAAAATATCACAGGCAAAGAACAGGAATAAGAGTGTCTAATCTGCATTTCAGAATTGGCATGGTATAATCAATTTTATATTGGTTGGCAGGAGATGTTCATGTATTAACTTCCTCAGCTTTTTCATTTGAACTGGTAACTAGAAAGTGGCAGTGACCACATTGCTTTTCTTTATAAATACATAATTTCTTCCTCCATATATGCTGAACTGCACTATGGCAAAAGTGTAGTGTTAGTTACCTGTGAACTTCTTACCATTCTTGTTCTTTAAGACTATCCAGGTATGATCTTCTTACTAGAGGATCTGTGACAATATTCATAATCCTTGGACTTTAATCAATGTGTGTAATTATTAATTCTTATAAGACTGTGATTCAGATTTCCACATATCATTTGCAAGTGGATGCATTTCAAATCTATGGAATAATTCCACTAGCTTACCTGAAATCTGTATTTGACACACAGAGGAACTATACCATAGACTTCAATGGACTTTACATCATTTTTAGAGTGCTATGGAGGGCCATGGAAATATATATAAATATATAAACATATATATGCACATAAGTGTGTGTGTGTATGTGTGTGTATATATATATATATATAGTTTTGAGGGGTAATACTGACTTGCTACCTGGAGGATGTTGTACAGATTCCCTTATATGACTTCCCCAGAGAAGCAGTTTTTCATAAGTAGGATTATTCAAGTCACTTACTGAACTGAGAATGCAGAATTGCTCAATATAAATTGAAGAACTGGCAGACTCTAGTGGCAATGATCTATGTGCACTTCCAGCCAATGCGCAAGAAATGCACTTTAAATTCTTGGCTTTAGAGGAAGTCAAAGGCTCTAGCTACCATAGAAGCTTGCATTCAGGAAACGTTAATTAAAATTCCCTGGATAAAAATTGCAAGATGGACACTGGCACCTTGTTGTCCAAGCCAAACTTCATTTAATTGTCTCTGTTTTCAAGGGAAATAATTTACTTCATAACAAATGTGAGTAGTGATTCAGTAATATGAACTGCTCAAATAATTTCACTTTGTGAGCTGAGATTTGACTTTTGTTTTGTAAATATCAGTAAAGAAACAACTCACCAGCATGCTAAATATATGAACAGCACCATCACTTTAAATATGACCAATGAAGTTTATTCCTCTAGGAAGAAACCTCTGATGCAGGAAGGAGCCACGCATGTTGGAAGAGGCCAAAATGGAGAAAGGGAGAATTTAAAATCTCTTATGAAGGAGCAATATTCCTAGCAGACTTAGGTGGACTTGATTCCAGTCAATTTGTTGTTCTCCCACTAACAAAAAGTAAATGCATTATTTTTTTTTCTTATTTATTAATCCTCCTTTTAAAAGGGTCTTTCTGTCTTCTGCAAAATTTCTTTGTCCTTTCACATTTTTCATTGACTGCAAAAAAAAAAAAAAGAAAGAACTTGCTACATTTAACTTCAGGAGTCAAAAACACCCATTGAGGTCAACAGAATTATGGAAACGGTGCACTTTACCCTGGTATGTTGGTAGGTTTTTGTTACCTGATCTGACTACATTGATAACATCCACTTATGGATGTATGTGTTAAGTAAGAGGATATCCATAATTTTAGAGTCTTTATAAGAGGCAGAAACAGTTGGGTTTCAGATTTAAACTTTTTAATCTCTGTAGTTTCAGGATTTGAAATGTACCATCAAATGACTGTCCGGTTCATTGATTTCAAAGTTCTCCTATTGGTAAGAAAACTTTGTGTTTCTTGATGTTATTTTGTTGCCTTGGGACTTTCAGAGGAAGTTTGGAAGGGGGATGCTCCAGAAAATCAGAGGTGGAGTAGGGAGTTCCTGGTATTAAATGAAGCACCTCAGTTTGGCTCACTTTTTCATATAGTGTTAAGATATTACACAGATGGTACTGGCCACTAGCCAAACTGCCTATTGCTCAAATCCCTCTGGCAGATGCTGGTGGGGTATCTCCAGGATGGTATTCTTTCTGTCTCTTTTTCTCTTTACATTCTGTGCCTTTCTCCCCTGCTCAACTGTTTGTTTTAGCAGAGCATGTCCAACATAATTAATAATATTGTTTGTGTCATGCCTAAAATTTTACCTTGATGAGGCATTTCATCTTTTGGAGGGTCTCATATCTACCCAGTGGCTCTACTTGGCAAATCTTACTGCCAAGACGACTGTATATCCCTACCTACCCACAGAACTGCTTACTTTTTCAGAAAAGGTCTGAAGGGCATCTCTAAAACTCAGATATGCAACAGGAACTTGTGATACGTGAAGAGAGTGCCATGAAATTCCAGCAAAGCTGGAGTTCAATTTTGTGAACAGTAGTTTTTGACTTTCAGGCTTTTAAATAACTTGTTTCTAGGCATTTTTTGTAACCTCTGACTACATTATACTCTTGCTTCCTAGACTAATTAATAAAGATAATTTGGAGCTTTAGAAGTTAGTTTCTATTTGGCTAAAAAAACACTGGTGACATGAAGTCAGTGTATTTTTTTTTTTTTTTTAGCATAATTGCCATAAATTTTAAATGGAGGGACAAGCCTGATCCTCCGAACAGAAGCAGCACATTCAGCTCACAGATGGTTTTCTTCTTGCCAAAGCCTAGGGCTAGACATCTTTCCCTTATCCTACCAGACCTATGCTGCCTATCTTGCCTTGCTTTCTCTCCAGAATCCATGAAGGCCATGTGAAAAAAAAACCAGTGTATTTGGTGATTGTTCACATAGCAGCGTTTGAAGCTTGGGAAACCCGATCAGATTTGCATTCCCTCCAATTCTTGTGTTCATTCTCAGCATCTAGAATTTACCTGCTTACTGATTTACCTCCTTATTCAGATAGGCCTACAATTCCATCTGCTGCCAAGAAGACCTCAAAGTTCAAAAATAGTTTTGTATGAATATTCATCCCTTTAAAAAAGAAAGGGGACAGTTGGCATATTCAAGAGCACTTGATGTGTTGCCAGTATTTTTGCCTATATGACTTTTTGACCTGCGAACTAACACAGCATTAGTTGTTTTGAAATAAAAATCATCTCCAATCCAGAAAGCTCTTGGCATTGTATCTTGGTTTTATTTATGGTTTTATACTAACTTGGACTGTATTATGCTTGTAACTTGGGAATTAATTTATCTGTTTGTTTCATTGTAAAATGTCTAAGATACTAGATAAGTGATAGATAAATATTATTATTATAGATCTTTGTGTATTTCTCAGTGCAAACTTGAACTTGCATTTGACAAAGAACGTTTTGTTCTACCCTTTTATGCTATTTGTTAGTATTTTCCATATAAAGAATTTTGTAAGACCAGTTAACTCCTAGTTATGATGACAATATTAGTGAGCTGTAAGAACACTAGCAGGTGCAGACAACTTGAGTGAAATAGGTTAGGTAAAATAAGTCTTCTTCCAAAACTTGAACTAGGTTTTGCTTGAAGTTCAGAAATGTGCATGAGGACACTGTTTTCATTAGTGCATACTTCAGTATCACTGGGTAATGGTGGGAGAGGGAGAGTGTGCTGATTAGAGACATTTAGACCATCTGAACTTAACATGCCCGTGTAGGTAATCTGTGAGTTCTTGTATTATCAGTTATTTCTGGCTTTTTTCAGCTTATTCCTCCTTAAAAAAGAAACCTCCCACATCTGTCTCTTAGAACTCTCTAGCTAATCACCTCACTCACTACAACCGACTGCAACCTGCTGGGGAAGCTGTGGAGGTGCTTGGTCTGTGAGGGGCACCACGTGCACCTCCAAGGAACCTCCAACCTCAACCCCCAGCACAGCTCTCAAGTGCTCCCCAGAAATCTGACATAAAGACAGGTCAGAGCATGAATTGGTAAAAATCTCATGAAGTTTTCAGTTTGATTTTTATCAGACTGAAATTTAATTGCACCAGCGGTTAATCTACCAGAAGCTGCTGAAGCTTGGGTGTCACCAGTCAGCATCACTCGTTACCCTGTGGTGTCACAGTGCCCCATAACTTAAGTGCCAGCTTTGCCAGGGGATACATAAATGAATTTCTAAATGGAGTCTCATCAGAAGGTAGCAATTGCTTTATGTTTTCCCTGGAAACCACATGAATGAACCCCAAATCCAGCCTGGTTTTCACTTTTGTTAACTTGGAAAAGTTTTTGAGGCTGTATTTGCTAAGAATAGTGACACCTAACATTACCTGGAACTAATTCATGCTGTTCATTTTACTAGTAACCAGGGGAGAGATACAGGGAAGTTATTGCCCCTCTGTTACACAATAACTCAGTGCAACTAGAAAATCTGTTATTTAGGAGATAGTTTGCTGTTGAGGTTACAAGGCAATAAATGGCTCCTTGCTGTATCCTCAGAGTTTACCCAGCACATTTATGAGGCTATTTATTGCCCAGTGTACTTAGAATCAAGCTAAATTATGACTACCATATCAAATCTACATTTAAAAAACCCCCTTCTTTTTCATTCATCCTTTCCTTTATTTCTTTTATTTCACTTTCCTTGCCAGATACAGAAAAGAGCTTGCTTCCTCTGTATTGCTTTTTCAAATAGAATTAGAGCAAATCATATTAAAAGAGCAAAACATTTTGCATGTTAATTGCTGCTGGATTTTATTAGTTCCTTGATTTTAATTGGTTAAAACTTTGTAGGTTTTTTTTTTCCCCTTGCGGAGAAAAATGTGCTCTTGCTACAATCAATTTTGTTAAAAGAATAATTAATTGCTCTAGTACATAAAGTGAAGTGGTTCACTTACTAAAATACTCTGTTTTGGATCATAACCAACTTATAAAATCCTATTTATGTGAAAGTTGTCCAAACTTAAGATTCCTTTATGATAATGGAAAATATTATTCTAGCAGTCCACATACCTTTGCTTTTTCTCATGTTAGATAAACACTGACAATGTAGGCAGGGCTGGGATACTTTTTTTAATTGTGATGATACAAAAAGTTTCTTTTATAGTTTGGAAGATCACATCTACATTTTTTTTTATGCCGTGTGTTATCTCCTGATTGAATTCATATAAGTTTACTTATGCTTCTGTTTGTATATACTCACATAGACCATAGCTTTATTTCAGCTTAATCAGTATCCCACAGATTTGCTCCTTATTTTACACGCCTGTTATGAGACATGCATATCTAAAATGTCCAACTGATATCCAAAATATAAACAATTTTGATAGGTGTCATGGACAGCAGTCATGCAGCAAATCATCAATTCTGTTCCAGCCACAGAGCTGAGTATGTTGTCTCGGCCATCCCCTGGGGCTAGGAGAGGGATCTGGTGGCCAGGAATCCTATGTTTTAATTGTGATTTTAATCGTAAAGCTGGGGATCAGGACACCTGGAAAGCTGTACTTGTGGAAGGCAGGAGTGCTAGCATCCACAGGGGGTAGAAGCAGAGGAAACCAGAAAGCATGCAGTATGGACCAGTCTTGTGGCCTGTGATAAATCCTGCTGTAGGGTCCTGGCGTTTGGGTCCAGACTCATTTTCTCCTGGAGCGGAATATCAGTATCACTAATGGCAGAGTGCAGCACACCGATGAAGTTGTGCCCTCACTGAGGAGCCTGTCTCCAGGGCTTTTTGTTGACACCTGCATGTATTGTATTCAGCACTGTTGTTTTATTTTGTCCCAGCATCCTCTGAGGTTTCCCATGAAATAAACATGATGGGCACTAAAGCAGTGCCATGGCAGTACTGCAGTGCTTCATGAGTATAACACCAAAGCTATCAGGACTGGTAGGATCACAGTAGTCGTGGTGCTGGTTTCATGCTCTGTTCTGGCCAAGCTCTCTCTCATTCATGGATTCCTGTCTACCTTCCTGCTTCTCTTGCCTTTCACTGCCTCTACTCCAGCCAGCATCCCTCCTCCTTCTTATTTTTCAGCAACATATTTAGAGCTGAGAAGGGCTCTGAGGTGATCCCTGGCACCCAAGCAGTGGACAAGAATGTTGCCTGGTTTGAGATGGCAGGACCTGGGCACCAGGGAAATGGGAATCCTAGCAGCCACCATGGGAAGAAACCCTAGAAAGGCTAACCCCTCAAGCAAGGTCTCATGATCCTCTGTGCAATGGGAACTCCCAGTAGCAGTCCTGGTGCTGTTCAGCCTGGAGAAGAGAAGGCTCCCGGGAGATCTTATAGTGACCTCCCAGTACCTGAAGGGGCTACAAGAAAGCTGGGGAGGGACTTTTCATAAGGGCAGTTAATGACAAAACAAGGGGAAATGGGTTTAAGCTGAAAGAGGGGAGGTTTAGATGAGATATTAGGAAGAAGTTCTTCACTGTGAGGGTGGTGAGACACTGGAACAGGTTGCCCAAGGAAGTTGTGGATGCTCCTCCCTGGAAGTGTTCTCGGCCAGGTTGGATGAGGCTTTGAGCAACCTGGTCTAGTGGAAGTTGTCCCTGCTGATGGCAGGGGGGTTGGACCTGGACGATCTTTAAGGTCCCTTCCAATCCTAACCATTCCATGATATCTATGATATCTAAGTCATACTCTTCCTTGAATATCTGCAGTATTTCCTAAGGTGTTGGTTTTGTGACAAATTCATCTGGGATCAGCCATCAGTAGGCCCTAATCCTTTATTTAGGAGTATCCCAGACCTAGCCACCTTTCTCTGAAGGCAAAAATATGCTGTTTTTTATGATTTTTAATTTTTTTTTAAATGAATACTTTCACTTTTACCTAAAAATGGAAAAAAAAAATCCTCCTCCTTATTTTCCTCCTAAATCAGTTCACATCTGTAAGTGGTTGCAGCAGAGATGCAGCTGAAGCCCATCCACCTTAGAAACCTCCAACCTGTTTTAAAGCAGCTCTTGGCTGAGTTGGATGATGCTGGTCTTGACTTTTGCAATATATCTCTGACATCCAATAAGCACTAAATGGAAACTAATTCGTAAAAATAGGTCCTTTTTAAAAACTCTGGTATTTAAAGTAACACAGTATTTATAATTACACATCAGGTGGAAATAAGAATCAGGCACATGCTTTCAGCTACTTTTGTGCAAAATGTAGGAGCCCCTTTCCAAAGGGATCTGATGATGAGGTGTCAGTGACACTTTCCCAATTTCCAGATGCTGTCTATATTGTCACTCATGGTTACAGATGTTTTCTGTTGTGCCCATTTCTTTAGTTAAGAGCATAGTGACTTGAATTTAGAAATTTGTCTTTGTAGTTTGCAGACTATGACAAGTGCAATGTTAAACAGATGTGATTTAATTTTGAACATCATTGATACACCACTGGGAAATGTTCCTAATGTGAATATGTGTTGTCAAATACTCTAACTGTTAAAGTGCCCACAGACTTAGCTAATGTGAACTGTGTGGGAGAGCATTTGTGGGAATATATATAAAAGAGAATAAACTGAAAACACAGCAAGGATGTTATGTTGGCAGGTTATAACCTCTCTATTTTAATAACACTGTCCAGCTAATATCAGATGTACACTCCATAGCGCTCATGCAACATACACAGCTTTAATCACAGTATGTGATTTGGAGGCATGTGTTAGCAATTACATTATCTCATTAGACAATATAACTATAGTAACAATTCCAGGTTTTTTTTGGTTTTTTTTTTTTTTAAGGGAAGTGAAGAAATTCTGACTCCTAGATAATTCACAGTAAGCTCTATCATGGTTACTAACCTGTACTGTCCAATTCTCCCTTCCTCTTGAACAAAAAGGACTTTCTCTTAAGCACCTCAAGTGTTAGGTGAAGTTACTTCTCATCTCATAAAGACTGCTGAAAAAAGGATGATGTGGCTATTCAAGCAGACATATTAAATAATTGATTTTAAACTTCTCCAGCAAAATCTTCCATAAATTTCCCAAAAGGATGTCAAAAACTTTTGTAAAAATACAAAAATTCTTCTTAGAAACTTTTATTCATTCACAGTGGTATTGTAAAGAGGCACAAAAATGAAAACTGTGACTATGATTTAGGAAGTAGCTTTAGAGCACTGTATATACAAGGTGAAGGTAATTTTCACAATTGTTAACAAAGATTGTTTTCATGCAGAGAGATTGTTATTGTGTAAGCAACAAATTGGTGGTTTTTGGATATCAGTGCAATACTTACCCTCACTTCAGGGATTATTTTAATAATGATAGATCTCTCCTTCGTCAACTTCTTCACGTTACTCATCAAGGATAACTTGATGCTAGTGGTTGACTTCTTCAGCACAGAACTCCTTGCTAAGAGGATGCTTTGGCTGATGCTCAGGAAGTGTTGGTTTATAATGCAATTATTGCACTAGAGATGGGATTCTTCATTGGTTGTAAAACAGTTGGCAGACAAGGAGGAGAAGCCATTTCAGGAGGCCTTTGGGCTCCTTCAGAGAGTCCCAGATTCATGTCTAGGACTCATCCCATCAGGCACTATGTTGTTAGCATCAGGACATGCGTGTTAGTATGGATCCTACAGTGGACTCTACTGAAAGAGCAACGTACTAATCGCTTACAGTAATCTATTGATTTATGTGGTGTTTTACAGAAGAAGAAAGGAGATTGAAGGTAAAATCAGTGCTTGTCTAGTAAGGTGGCTTTGAATCCTTTTCTGTGACCGTAAAGAGGGGATCCTCATTTGCAGTAAGTTGGTGTAACTCTGCTGATGTGAATTACTTTACATCAAGATTGCAGGATCCCCTCCTTTCTACTTGTTACTGGGATATTCTCAGATTCTTGGGAATGTGAATCACCCAAAGAGTGAACAAAAGATCTTCAGAATTGCCAAAGGAGAGGTGGGTAGGGAAGCTGTTACAACTGCTGCATACTTCAGTTCCTGTTTTGTTTCTTAAAAAATGGGTGTGATTAAGAGAAAGCATAATTGCATGAAGACTTTGAATAGCCAGCTGTGGCTGGGGAGGCTGCATTCCAGAACACAGGCATGGATTCTTTTTTGTCATGTCCCTGTACTCTGTAATTAAATTTTCATTGAATGGCTGAGTCTGACTATTATAATGTAATCACTTAGAGCTCTCGCGTGTAATTCATTAGAACAATAATGAGTTTCAATGAACAGGCTCCCCACCAGTGATGAAGTCTGAATGATTTCTACGATAAAAATTCATTTGGGAGGGTGGCAGATGTAAGGCAGACCATGTGTCCTGGTATGCTCAAGCTCTGTGCACACCTATGTGTAAATAATAAATACATCTCAGTCAAATGTGAAATATTGCAGCACTTGAGATCACTGGGAGAAGAACTTCTCTGCATACCGGTTTTTTAAAACAAGAGCTGCCTCAATACTCAGGCTGCTTATATTTGTGCATATATTATTTATGTCTCCCTGACACAGTGTTTGATAGCAAGATTTCCACCCACCTTACAGCCCAGTCGATAGTTTATCTACGGATTTTCAGATAACAAATTCTGCGATGGACCCTACAGCTTGTCAGGTGGGCTGCCTTGCTCACAGTTCCCCCCAGCCTCCCATCAGCTGGTGCCTGCCATCTAGGTGAGGGAGCTGCCTGTTATCCTTCCTCTGGTCTACCAGTTTCCCCAGGAGTGTTGTTACCAAGCTTCTACATTTCCCCAAATGTAGGGAGCTGAGCAGCCTGCCAGCTGGGCAAAGAGGAGCCAAAAAATATTTCTGTTCAGATTGTTCCTACCTTGGGAACATTTTGGAATTTCCAAACTGAAGCTGCCTTTGAAGGGGGTGGGAGAAAAGGAAAAAAAAATAAAGTTTTAGCATCTTTCATTAGTTGAGGGTTCTGTTTTTATGCAGTCTATGTGGTTTAATTATTAATGCCTTGGCAATACAAACTTAGGAGAACATCAAGAATCAAAACTGCAAGAAGAATCAAATTTCTTCATCTGTTGTTCTTTGATTTTGCCCACAAAAATACAAATGAACTATTTTGTAAAATACGTGATGCTGCAGAAGACAAAGTTTCTGAAAAACCTGGAAGCTGAAAAGTAGGGATACATTTTTAGACTTTTCTATGGAAAATGGGAGTTTTGTATTCTGCCTTGACTTGATTCCATTAAAGTATACTGAATATTAACCATACAATTACAGTCTTGCAGTGCAGAAATCTATCTTTCTAGGGGATTAGGAAGTCCCAAAATTGAGAGCAGACATTGGTCTAAGAACGTGCATCGTTTCAGTTTTCAAATAGTCTGTGTTTCAAGTTGACAAAGAAAACTTACCATAGTGCTTCCCATATTTGGAGGCAAAATGTATGATGAATAAAAGTTGGAATACTGAACCGTGTATTTAGAGCGGCTGGATGAGACCCCTGTGCTAGGATCTGTCCCCAAAAGATTTAGCTTATGTCCCGAATCCAAACCAGAGAAGATATATTTTCTGATTATACTTTCAATTACTTCATTATTTCCTGTTAATGATTGCTAGCTTTTGGCACAAGATAGTGGACATCTAAGAAAATAGGGTCTTGCTGATGATTGTGTAGAAAAAGGGAACTGCCTTATAGACCACGAGATGAAGGAAAGGAAGGATTTGAGGCAACTTCTTAAACACCTCTCTGTCCTACAAAGAACTGCTCTATTAGTTTGTGGCATGTGTGTTGGAAGTTTCATGCTGCTACTTCCAAAAGGTGTTTCTAAAACTAGTAGTGTTGGTACTGCAGCCAAGTTAGGACATTCCTAATTACAAATTCTGACAGATAAAGATGAATTGGTCACTGAACTAGATGGTTGCCTAGGTGCAAGCAATCATGATCTAATTTTATTTGTTTTGTGCAAACAGTATTATATTCTTGGTTCTTTAAAAAGGCCAATTTCCCAAAGCGGAAAACAATCATAAACAAAATTGAGTGGGAGGAAAAATTTAAACACAAGAATGTGCATGATAATTAGGAATTGTTTAAGAATGCTTTATTAGATGCCAAAAAACCCCAGCTCTGCAATCAAGAAAGGTTTGTATGGCTGAAAAAATATCCCACTAACAAGGGGGGTGAAGACACTTACAAACCCCCTCCAAATATAAAAAAAAGCCCTACAAAACAACAGTATGTAGCAAATGAAAAAAGGAGAAGCTCATGCTAGTGAGCATAAACCAACATTTAGGAAATAAAATCAACCAGTGGAGAAAACTAAATGCATCAAAAAACCCCCCAAAAAACCTCTGTGCCCAAGAGGGTACCAAAACCAGGAAAGCATTTCTGAAATGCATGAAGAACAATAAAATCTTAATAATGATATATGCTTAATATCGGATAAAGATGACAAAATTTTCTAGCAATATACATAAAGATGTAATCAATAGATATATTTCATAATTGCAAAGAAGCAGGATTATATTTTAGCATGATACTGAAATACCTTCAGCTAATACTTAGGAAATTAAACAGCAGTGGTTTTAAAAAAAAAAAGTTTCAAAATCTTCAGAACTGATTAAGTTAATGCCAATTCTATTAAAAGAATTGGCCAAGAGGTGTCTTAAAGTAAGATTGTGGACACTGAATTAATCTTTAAAGACAAGAAAAATACCAGAGTACTGGAAAAAAGGCAATGTCATTCCAATATTTATTTAAAAAATACATTGGAATACCTGAACAGACTAGTTAAGATAGGGATCTTGGAAAAATGTGGAAAAGTTGTAGTGGACATTGTCATTAAAGAGTAGAATGATGGGTTCTTTATTGGTGCCTGTTGGAATGATTGTGTGTAAGAAAATATTTTCTCAGGCATACCTGATGTTCTCTTAATACTATGGAGCTGCGTTGATATAATAAAAATTATAAGTATCTGACATAGTCCTGCAGAAAAAAATGCAGCAAAAACTTAAAATAGGTCACATTGAGTTAAAGTAATTACATCCATATTAAATTAATTATAATCACATAAAATTGTCTCAAAAGGAATTATAAATGGGAATCATCATCTAAAGAAGACATTTATAAGGTCGTATGTGGTTAGTCAGTATCTTTTGTCTGGAGAACATAAAACAACTCTTGGCTGACATTATTAATAATCCAAGTGTTTGTGAAGTGAAAGGCTGTAGTGGAAGCAGGTCACCTGTTACCCTGAGGTCTGGATTGCTTGACATAATGGGCACATTTAAACAAACATACCGTTTAACACTGTTAAATATATGGTTCATTTGTACAAAACTAATATAAACCACGTTTACAGTTTAAGGGTTTGTGTGCAGGATAGAACAGCAATAAGAAGTCTTTAGAATTAATAACTGGAAATTAGCTCCTAGGATGAAACTTGAGTAAAGAGAACAAAATTATCTTTGGCTGCATGTGCAGAAAATGTTGTGTAGGAGTAGGAATGTGAAATTGCCATTGTGCTCAGAATTAGTGAGACTATTTAAAGAAATCTGTGTGAGCTCGAACACTAAAATTGGAAAAAAATTAAAAAGTAGTCTGTAAAGCATGCCTCTTGGAAACTCCAGAAGCATAAACTATCAGGTTATTTGAGACAAGGCTGGGGGTGATTGTTGGCTTTAGGCATCTGCATAAGGAAAAGACTTCTAGGAGATATGGAAGGGGTGTGGTTAGTAGGTCAAGAGAGGTTCTCCTTCCACTCTACTCTGCCCTGGTGAGGCCACATCTGGAATATTGTGTCCAGTTCTGGGCCCCACAGTTCAGGAAGGACAGGGAACTGCTGGAGAGAGTCCAGTGCAGAGCCACCAAGATGATGGAGTGGAGCATCTCCCTGCTGAGGAAAGGCTGAGGGAGCTGGGGCTCTTTAGCTTGGAGAAGAGGAGATTGAGGGGTGAATTTATTAATGTTTATAAATATGTAAAGGGCAAATGTCATGAGGATGGAGCCAGGCTCTTCTCAGTGATGCCCAATGGCAGGACAAGGGGCAATGGGTGTGAGCTGGAACACAGGAGGTTCTGCTTAAACTTGAGAAGAAACTTCTTTACAGTGAGGGTGCCAGAGCCCTGGGACAGGCTGCCCAGGGAGGGTGTGGAGTCTCCTTCTCTGGAGAGAATCTTATGTAAAGATGTGATAGTTCTTCATCACTTGAAGCTTTTCAGTCAAGGATGTCTTTATACTTATAGGTTATAATTAAAGTTTACTAAACAAGTTTCTATGATCTGCATAGTCCCAGAGGTCACGATGATACCTTTTCTCCATTAAAAAAAATAGAGATTGCATCTTGAAACGTTTGGCTTTGTTCCAAATCCTTATGGCAGTCTAATCCTAACATAAACTTTGCACTAGTTTCATGGATCATGTAAACCTCAGGAAAACAATGCATATTCTCATACGGAATTAAATGGAGTTCTTTCTCTGGTTTCTGTAGTACATACCTCTTTTATCTTTATAACTCCAGTGACAATCATGAGTTTCAGCTTAGAACTTCAGCCTACCAAAGTGAGGAAGCTGTCAGACAAAATTTCTTTTCAAAGCTTTTCTGTGGGTAGAAGGGAGAAATAAAAGCAAGACAATGATTTGTTTGCCTTCTCTCCATCTAACACCGAGGTGCTTCAATATTGTGACAGTGTATAAAGCTATGTAAATAGAAAAAGGCACATATGGGTTGGTCTTGTCTGTATCTATGGAGTATGTCTTCTGGCCAAGTGTAGAGGCAGTTAAGGTGATGCTGAAAGAAACAAGTCCTGAGGTATCAGAAATCTGGATGAAGCAGTTTACTGATACATGTTAATGGCTAGTTATCCTGTATGGAAATGGGGCATATTCCTCTGGGCAGACTTTTGATCTGTTTGCTACCCAAGGGAGTTCATTGAAAACTCGTTCTGGTATCCCTGCACAGTGCAGATCTGAGGTGTAGCTTAAACACCCTAGAATAATGAAGCTGGTTTTTTGTTGTTTGTTTGTTTTTTTCCAATATATTGGTCTATAAAACGTACATTTTTCAGAACTGAGAGGGAAATCAGAGCCAAGTGAAAGAAATCTAACGGTTTGGTGATAAGAGTAGAATTCAGTTTAATATTTTCTCACTCTACATATTTTTTCTGCAGCAGTATGCTTTAAGAGAATACTTTCCTTACACAATATATGATTTTATCACTTTGTGTCTGGGCAGTGTATATCCTGTATTCTCCTATGAGTTTAGCTGGAAGTGATATGGCACGTGACTACCTGCAGGGATTCTCCTGCAGTCCCTGTTTCCACCACTCTTATCACTGTGTACACTTGCAGTTAATAGGGGCTTCATATGATAACAACTCACACACTTCTCTGTGGCAAAGCCCTATTATCTTACAGATGTATTAAGTGAACATGTAAACATATCAACTTCTTTCTGTCCCTCCCCATTTCAGTCTTCTCCTGCATTTCAGTTATTGCCATATCCATTTCAACCTTGGTCTTGCATGTAGGCAAGCAATTCATGCTGAATTCATGGGGGTATTTGCACAGTTTCTCTCACTCATACTTACTAACATGACTAACACTTTAAACAGCAAAACTCTTAAATACTTGCCCATGTTTATCAAGTATTAAAATCATCAAAGCTACCAGGCCTCTAGGTTTACATGCAAAGACTGAACTTTATCACGCTGGTGGTCCCTTCTAGTTCCTATGAAGTCAGGGGGACAAGGTTGCTTACAAAAAATTAACCACCTGTTTAAATGCTTTATCGAATTTAAATCATCAGTTAGGGCAATGAGTTTCTCATTACTTAAAATTTAGTGTTTCATGCCTCTCTGAGTTTGCAGCGCATCTCCAAGAAGAAATAGCAATAAATAGAATATACTACATCTTTAGGGTGCTGGTACGTTTATTAGAGACTAGTCAGATGCAATCTCCATTGTTTTTGAAAAATATTGAAGCAGATCCATGGACCTAGCAGTTTCTGATCTATTTAGTGAAGAGAATGTTGGAACTTTACTAAGAAAAACCAAGAAATAAGACAAGCAACCAAAAAAACTTTTTGCACTTAATTCCCATAGATATTATAAAACCAAAGAGTTGGGAAGTAAAGTGCCATTTTAGGAATTCCTCCTTTAATTTCTATGTCAAAGAGATCTTTTGATAATGTTCAGAGAGCTTTTAAACTATTTTATTTTCCTTTCAGGTCAATGGAAGGTTTAGGTAGTGGTCAGCTTTCTAAGCTATTGCACTTGCCATTTAAAGATCATTACATTGCAATTGGCACACATCAGGGTTCCCTGATATTCTACCACCAGTTGAGATTGTAGAGATTTTTTAGCTGTTCAAGGGTTGAAAAGGAACCCAAAGAAGTCATTTTATCTAGCTGAAGATAACTAATTATTCCACAGGAAAGGTAAATGAAATGTATGTATTTTGCATAATGAAACAGATGACAAACTGGGCAAACTGATCTATTAATGAGCTTCCTGTAAAGCAAGAATGCAGGAGAATGAGCAAGGAGCAGAAGGAATCACTCTGATCTTAAAGTTTAACAACCTCTTCTAATCAAACCATCTTCTAGGACATGTGAATACTTTAACTCCCTCCAATGGTCAGCACTATTTGAATTAAAAAAGGCATTGTAAGGTTAAAATGTAAACCTCATTACAAGCAACTTATTCAGGAATATTATTATTTGGAAGAAAACTTATCCATCAGGTATTAAAGTACTGTGATTTAGAGGCAGCAATTTGCAATGCTAAGAAAGAAATGCAACCATGAAGCAGGGAATCTGATTGATCTGGCCACACAAAATACTTCTGTTCCTTCTTTCTTTGAGTGTTTATTGTCTTTGTGACAGTTCTTTTCCATTTGCTACCTCCAAAAACTGAGCCAAAAATGCTGAAATGAATGAGAATCTTGCTTATTACTCAAATGGGCTTTGAACCAGGTCTGTATCAGTTTAACTTGTAAACCTTTCCTTTAGTGAGTGTTTGGAACCAGGTCTGTATCAGTTTAACTTGTAAACCTCTCCTTTAGTGAGTACTTTTGTGGAAATTACCTTAAATGGTGGTGCTGTTTCCTTTGGGCTGGTAGCATGGAGCACTTTTCTCCTGTGAGGGAAGTACAAGACTACATCTTCAGTAGGGTATGTACATGTCCAGTGCTGCACAGTGAGCCTGTGGATGTGTCTTTGCAGACACCCTCTACTCATGGAGCAGCTGTACCCAGCTTGGCTGTTTGCACCAAAGCCAGCTGGAGCTGCTGCTTCAGGAGGAGTTTGCTGATAGACATATACTGGTGGCCAGGTGCAAACTTTTTCTCATCGAAGGCCTGGGGTCTCAGTTATCTAGGAAATAAGCTGATAAATCTAATTCTCAGTTTCCTTTAGAGGAGTGGGAAGACCCAACACCTGGAAATTGCTGATACAGAAGTTTAAGTCCAAATACAGAGTGTGCTGTTACTGGAAATACAAACAGCAACTTGATTTTTTTTTTTTTAATTATACAAGCAAATTAAGCATCAAATAATGAAGTCTATAACAAAGATCAATAATGTCAAAATACTTCCCAGTATGCTGCTGCCCAAGTCAGCTATCAGCCTGTCCACAGAAGCGGTAAATCCAATGCAAGATTTAAGAAAGGAAGGAAGAAGTCAGGCAATATTGGTTTTTTTCTTTACAGCTACACACTGTCTTGGCTGCTGCTTTCACCCCAGGTGTGGCCATATGAATCCTTCATGAATATAGTCTGGGTTTATTTGGGCTGATATTTGATCTGTATGTTAATGCTTTTATCTCTCTGGTTTTTATACAGATAAGGTCTTCCATGCTTACTTTCCAGTATTTATAGCAATACAAAGTGACCCAGAGTTCTCAGTGGCACCCAAGGCTGTGCTCTACTCTGCATGCTTAGACAGTCAAGAAAAAGTGGCTTGTTCAAGGTTGTTGAACAACTGCAAACTCATTTTACCCATTTCTCTGCAAGTGATGCTGTTGGAGTGAGCAGGAGATGAGCCATGACCATAGTAGGGAGCATGGAGTTCCTACTGATCAGGGCAGCAGCCTAAGGAAGCAGGGGAGGGTGGATAATTGTGGAGGTTAGTCATATCAAGGACCAGGAAGCCCAGTGATGTTTGATGCAATACCTGTGTGGCAGTGTGACAATGAATTTTAAATTAAGCCTTTTGCCAGTGGAAGAAGAGTTATACAGATTATTCCTTCCATTTAGAAAGAAAAACAACCATGGAAATAGCAGGATGTCTCTGTGAAACCATCTGCTCTATTAAAGCATTTGTATAGGGTGAGAAGAGGGTGAAAGGCTTTGGCCGTGCATCTTCCCTGAATGAGATTTTGAGAATTCTCACAGGAAGCAAAAAAAGCCCCAAAGCAGCCCAAAAACTCATATTCTCTCCTCAGAGCATCTTGAAAGCAAATTAACACCTTTCAAATTAAAAACACGCTGTGTATAGGGGATAGAACAAGAGTCTCTCTACAAACACATAAATACATGCCTGTTAATTCATAGAATCACAGAATGGTTTGGATTGGAAGGGACCTTAAAGCTCATCCAGTCCCAATCCCCCTGCCATCAGCAGGGACACCTTCCACTAGACCAGGTTGCTCAAAGCCTCATCCAGCCTGGCCTTCAACACTTCCAGGGAGGGGGCATCCACAGCTTCTCTGGGCAACCTGTTCCAGTGTCTGACCACCCTCACAGTGAAGAACTTCTTCCTAATATCTAATCTAAACCTCCCCTCTTTCAGCTTAAACCCATTTCCCCTTGTTTTGTCATTAATTGCCCATAATTCTATGAAGTTAAATACTTAGCTTAAAAATTCCATGCTGAACTGGGTACATGGCTATGGGGAGTGGCCACGTTTAAAATCTGGATATATTCCTAAGTCTTTTTAAAGTAGTTCACCTTTCATTTTCTTCTCCTAGCTTAGACATTGTGCTTTCTTTGCATGTGCATATAAACTTTGATTTAAAACCCACTATTAGATAAACAGGATGCGATATAAGTAATTTGTAGTATAGATTGACACTTTACTCCACACTATTTCAAGGGCCAGATCCTAGAAAAGTGCGAAGAAGAAAAAATATTAGTCCTAGTTAGTATTCTAATAATTCAGGAGTAAATATTTTATTGTAGTTTACAATGTGGTGATAGGCTATGACAGGAGAAGGAGAGGACTTAATATTGTATTAATAGGAAGCAGAAGCTGCTACAGGGACATTATTTTCAGCTCATTTTTGCTTATTGGTTACATCTAGAAGATCCAATATTTTTTGCTTCCTGGTCCATTTTCCATCCAGAAAAGAGAAGCAGGGTAGGAATTGTTTCTAGTATTTAAAGGTTGTTTTTTTTTTCTTCTAAGAAATTATTTTTTTCCTGACTGAAGGGTAAACAACAACAGCAGCAAAAATAATAATAATTTTTAGTACTAGAAAATTAAAAGCTTTTTTTTTTTTTTTTTTTGCAATACCCAATAACCAAATACTGATTCTGTTAATACCTATCCCTTACTAAGTGTGATATTAACTTGGACAATAGGTGTTCCTGTACAGAATTCTGCAGGGAAATTCTAGCATATAGTGTTAGCTAATCCCATCCAGGATTCATACTGGTGTTAGTGTGGATTTGGAGAAGTACTGTTCATGATTAAAACGGGCAATGTAACAGGGATCATAATCAGCTGAAGTTAGATTGTGTTTAACCAACAATGTGCCAAGCTTGATTTTTCCATACCTATAATAGCAGAGTCATGCTTATGCCATTTATATTGTCCTTGTACAAAAAGGAATACATTCTCTGCTCAGGTGTCTTTCAGTGTTTACTTCAGAAAACACATAGTCAACTAAGCAAATTTCAAAAAAGTCAGGTTTTTATTTCCTTTAAGTTTTGATGGTGTAGATCTTTTTTTTTTTTTTTGGTTTCTCTTAGGTTTTTGTAGGTTTTTTTGGTTTTTCAAGCTCCTCACAGAAAATCAATTGTTTGGTCTTTTTGTTGTTTTTTGTTTGTTTGGTTGGTTTTTTTTTCTAGAGTGAATTTTATGTCTGCACACTTACATACACTCAAATATTCTCATTAGAGAATTATTATTTTTAGAATTATAATGCAAATTGAATCTCAGATTGGTCTGAGCCTCCAGCATAGCTGCATATTAAATGAAATGCCTCTACTTGCAGCACTGCATTTGAATATATCTTATGCTTTGTATGTGTTTAATTCTGCACAGGGAAGACCTTGTTGCTTGAGGGTGAAAGGAAATCAATTTTTACAGTGATTCCTCCATTAAAGACAGATGTATCAGAGGTCATTCTTGATCCATATGCTGTCATTGTTTATTCATGGGGGGTAAGGTAGTTCCTAAGTTAGGAGAGAAATTTTCCATTAGGACTTAATGCAGCAGCTCAAGACATAAAAGCCTGATGTCTTAGTGCACTCTGGGAAAGTGGGGATTTTAAGTCATTACTAAATCACAGCAAGGTCTTGGGGGCCTCTGTCACAATGACTTGGTGTCATTTGAGGTAAAATGGAAAGCAATTGTCCGGAGGAAGAACAAAAGGAATGAAACTCTAGTTACCAATCTATACTATTTACACAAAGACCCAACATGAATGGAAAGAGCAGATGAGGAGCTCTGGCTCAGCTCAGCCTTTGAACCTCAGTGGGAGTAATTCTATTTTTAAAGTCTGGATTTTTCTTTTTTTCTCTCCCATTCTTTCTTTAGATCTTGTTGTTTTGTTTTTCTGCTTGCAGAAAAATGAAAAATAAAAAAGCTACAACAATTCTTTCCTGTCTATGGGGAACAGCAGACAGGTCACAGAGCAAGGAACTATCTTACTACATTACTGCTGAATCTCAACAAAATTAATTAAATAAGTACTTAAAATGAAATAAATAAGGCAGAACTTGCTACAAGGCTTCTAAAGAAGAAACCTTGGAGCTAGCAGTGACTTTGAAGTTTTACTTCTTTTTTTTTAGTATTATTATTATTATTCTGTGCTGATGTGCTGGTGTTCAGAGTCCATGACCTATGTGCAGTCCCTTGAGGATGTCAGAGATCTGAGAGCCATTGTTGTGAGTGTGTTCATTAGGTATGAAGAAAAAGATACTGATCTAAATGCAATGGAATGTCAAGCCTCTTCAGATTTTGTTGTCGTTGCTGTTAAGGACAGAGCAATTCAGAGCTGGTAAATTTCTGTGCTCTGTTTTCGCAGAGTAAAATTAAATATCTTTGCTGAATTATTTTGCTGAAAAATTCAGAAACCAGCTGTATTTTTTTGGTGTTAATGGCAATAACATTAAAAAACACATAAATGAAAAAAAAAACCCCACATACTAAAAGATAATGGTTTTAATCCAGCTCTTAGCAAAGCCCACTTCAAAACTAAAACCATTTAAGGAAAACAGACTGGACCTAATTGTTCTTGATGTTTGTAATAACACTTTTCAAACTGCTTTGCAAATATTCAGTGTTGTACAATGACTTATCTGGAAAAGGTCCCTAGATATAATCATGCAAGATTGCTATTGGTATTTGTGATAATTTTCTTGTAGTGCAATTGGCCTCACAACTCTCTTTTTGTTAGGTATAGCATGCACTTAAATTTATAGACAACATATGCCTCAGAGGACTTAAAATCTAAGTGGATATGACAAACAGAGGGAGTATGATTATCCTTAGATTACAGCTATAAATGTGAGATACAGAGAGAGAGAGACCTTCCCATGCAAAACAATATGTGAGATCACCACCCACAGTCCTCAACACTATTCCATTGAGAGAAATGTAAATTAGGTGTCAATTAGGTGGAAGTTGTGGATGCCCCCTCCCAGGAAGTGTTGAACGCCAGGCTGGATGAGGCTTTGAGCAACCTGGTCTAGTGGAAGGTGTCCCTGCTGATGGCAGGGGGGTTGGAACTGGATGATCTTTAAGGCCCCTTCCAATCCTAACCATTCTATGATTCAAGTGTATTGGACACTTAGGTAGCAGATCCAAGAACACAGAGGGACAGAAAGGTCACTGTCCCCTGTATCTTGTATTAGCCACGGGGGCTAACCCACAGCTCTGTTTGAGTGCCCCACAGTTCTTTGGTTTGGAGTGCTTTCAGCCAATTAAAGGAAATTTCCTTCAATTTTTTAACTATGTGATATTCATCATGAGCACTGATATTTGTATATGTCTAGCTCACTGTCTCCTAACTCCTTTGGATGCACTTATTTCTTATGTTGCTCATTAAAAAAAAAAAAATCCCAATTACTCAATGTAAACAAATGAAGAGGAAGTGTGTGGCTTCAGTACAATTTACTTGAACAGAAGGTAAGAAACATTAGTATCGATGCATTCCAGGACTTGCTAGCAAAGCACGACTAAATTTAGCAACCAGAGATATTGATTTGATTAAAAATGGTTTAAGACTTGTAAATGTCACTGGAACTTAGCAAAATGAACATTATTAAATCCTTCTGGTGATGGGGAAAACTAACAAAGGGATTTGCAGTGGTTTCTGTAATTAATTGCTCTGTCATGATTTATATTAACTTACAGTACAACTCCATTAGCTCAGACCTGTCATCTCTGCTCAAGGAACCACCAAGTAATCACTACCACATTAAAGAATAAATTAGTTTTTGGCTTGGAGCCTAGTTGTAGAATGTTTCATTTGTGTCTGCTGTAGACATATGTACCTAATAAAGTTGGGAAGAATGAGTTAAAGTGTGTATATATCAATGTCAGCTGACTGTATTTTAGAGATGATATGATCAGCTTTGTTCATTAGGCCTAATGAATCACTTAATTTCTGTTGCTTGCCTCCTGTTTTGGTGAACACCTTTTGATGAACTATGAAGCAGGAGATGACTGAAAATAGGTAGGTCTCCTGAGATCCTCCTTCCTTCACATTCTGTGGCCTGTGGTTGTAGTAATAACTTCATATGGTTTTTGTTAACACTTCATTACCCCAGACTTGGATAAATTATCCTCCTGCTTCTTCCCCAGTTGCAGACACATGGGTGAAGCCAAAGTCTTAGCTACTACTTACAGTAGATTACAGGATTTGTGAGGTTCTATCAAATAATCTCTGACTGTGATAGTTTGAAGATGTTTTAAGTGGTTTTTTTTCTGTTGGTGTGTTACAACTTGTGCAAGAAGTTGTTTTACTTTTATGTCTTTTTTTTTTTTGTCTTTTTTTTTTTTTTCTTTCCCCCTCCCTGGGTCCTGGATAAACTTCCTCAGTACCCTTAAGGCATGTCAGTGTATGGCCAGGAAGGCAGCAGTGGCACTTAGAACATGGGGCTGGCTGTTCTACTGAAGTGTCATGTGGTTAAACAAGCATTGTGGGCAGACTTCATGACTTGTGAATGTGCATCATGTGTAAACCCTCAAAGGGTTTGTCGTGCCCTTGAAGCTTTCAGTCTTTTGACTAGCTACTGAAATTCAAAGTGTCCTTTATTAGCTCTGTTGTTTGAACTAGCACGTTATTGCCTCCCTTTTATCAGCAATGGAAGCCACACTCTCAGCCTTGCTGGTTTTACTGTTTCTTAGTATTTATGGGGTGTCACATGGGTCTCAGTTCTCCTCCCCGACCTCAGTGAGAACGTTGCCCTTGGAGCCAAAATAAGGACTCCTGTGTTAACACAGTAAGGAGGACATGCATCTGCTACCTAATGAGAAATGCAACCAGGTCCTAGATGCTCTTGAAGCAAGGAGAAGTTTGGACCTAGGTTGGTCAAGAAGATCTAACATGCCTGCAAGCAAGACAGACCCCAGAGAACTGCCTGAATTAATATGCCAACCTTAATATGCACAAGCTTAGGAGTGGGAGATGAATCAGCATGGCAACCCAAGCAGAGCAAATAAACTGGCCAGACAGCAGAGATGTGGGCTACTAAGTGGATATTTTGATGAAATGTCATGGACAAAACTGATGGTTTGGAGTGATATTGCATTCTTCCCAATCAGCTGCAACTTGAGATAGTTACAGCTGCGGTAGGGTCAGCTGCAGGGCACACATACACCAAGAGTGTGTCTAAAATATGCAGTGTTTTCACAGGTTCTACTGGACAGTGATTATAGGTAATTTTAAACAATTATGTATTTTATATTAATGGTAATTTCCTACTGTCCCAGAGAAAAAGCCAAAGCCATGCCTGGCATGCTCACAGAAGTGGTCAGGGCACAGATTGTTGTGAGCTCTCCATCTGTTAGTGCCAACACAAAGACAGGAAGGAGTGTGAGTTTCATACCTCCTTTCTACAGAAGTGTTTATGCCACCCCCCCACACACTGTTTTCAGTAGATACCTACAGTAAAACTTTATTTTTAATCTGTGAGTTTATTGGATCTCTTGGCATGATGAGTGCTACGCCTTTATCTGAATGCCATAGCACAAGCATTAGGTTCAGTGGCAAGAGACACTGTCATTTGTAGTGTCCCAGACTGCTAATCTTTAAATATTGTTGCATCAGCCAGCTCTTTTCTGCACATGCCATCGTGACTGGCAGTGCCAATCTACTATTTATGTGGATTATGTTCAAACCATCTGTTTTAAAATAATAGTAATGATCTCTTGAATAGAAATATGTATGTTGACATAAAAGTACAGGGCAGTGCTAGAAAAGCATTACTAAATGGATGGACATTAATTTACAAATGTTCAGTGATGGAATAGATGTGTTTCTATTAAGTAGTCCCAGAGGAAGAGGAAAACAGGCCAGTTATGCCCCCACATTATTTTGTTGGACATAACTTGGATCAGAGCTTGTTCCAGTGTTTGCAGACAAGCCTACTTTTATTTTTCAGTTCAGACCTAGTGGGAGTTATTCAAAGTAGAGCAGTTGTGATCTTAATACTCCCCACAAACTTGCACAAAGTACAGATCACTATCCAAACTTTGTGGTTTGATCTCACATTTCTTATGCAAGTTTTCAAAACTAGCTATGAAATGAGGTAGTGCTTTTGTACAAACTCGATGGAAACTGGGAGGTAGAAAATCTCAAGAGAATATCAGTTGTCAGGAGATTTCAGTGGGAAGAGAAAATCTGTGACAATAGCTTTTCTTTTAAAGATCCATCTAAACCTCTAGCTTTAAATCTAGTCTTCTAGACTTCTGGCTCAGACCCATCACAAAATATTTTAGCGCTTCCCTTCCTTGTGCCAGGCAAAATCAGGCACTGTTGTCTAATTTGCATTTCCAAAGAACCTATAACTGCAGTCTTTACAGGGAGTGTTGAAGTGCAGAGACATACAAAAACAATTTTTTTATTTTTCTTTTTATTTTTTTTTACAAATCTCAAAGAATATAATGATCTAGTTTAGGTCAGTTCTTACTTGATGTGAACATACTCATTTGTTAAGCCAACATGGTTCTTGGCTGTACTTTTCTATTGCTAAAGCTAGCTATTTAAAGTTTGGGAACATATTTGACAAATTAATGTGGGATATGACCATAACGAGCCAAGGAGGTATGTTCTCCTCTCTGATACCTTCCATTAACATCAGAGCACTTTCCTCCTTCAAGTCAAGGGAAACTTTACTTGAAGAGGGACTAAATAATGACCACAGGTTTTGTCTATGATAATTTATGGTTATTTAGCCTATTTGATGTAGAGGACGTACACAGCAGCACACCATGTTAGGTAGCCCACCCCCCTCTGCTGCTCTCATCATTTATGCTACTTGGGAAGGTTTCTTGCAAGAGCAGGTTCTCCGAGTCTTTCACACAGTCACAAGTAAAAGAACATATAATCTTAGTTAGTTATTACTTGTTTCACATTCATATTTTAGTGTGTTTGAGAACTGTTCTTACAGGCAGAATAATTTATATTAATGTTGCTATTATAAATTATTATTCTGCAATCATTGCCTTCTAAGAATGGGCTGATGATTTATGCTTTCCATAATACCATGGGTTTCTTTAAATGGAAAACAGTCAGTGAAAGCCAATCAGGTTTTGAATATATAAATTTAATCACTCATCACACTAATTGATAACCTCACACATAAATATGTCATATTACCTGTGCAAAGATGCAAACTACATATGCCAAAAGAAATATAGTTCACACTCAGAGTTTAAAAAAATAATCAAGATTTTAAATATGTCCCTTAATGATCCTACAGTCCAATAAAATCCTTGGCCATAACCTGACACCAGGTCCTTTTCACTCGAGAGATTGCTCATAATTGGAGCTTAATATTTTTTGTTACATGATACTGAAATATATTATAGGTCTTGTTGGATGCTTCCTCCCTTCTAACACCGGTACCCTAACGGCTCAAAGGTGAAGATATTGCCACTTGCTCAGAGCTCTATCTTCTATTTCAGTCTCTTCATGAAAGACTTTGTGTCTCCACCTTCCTCATTTTGCTTCATAAAGCCAAGATTTATTCCTAAGAAAATTGAATCCATGTGTCATCTTAATTCATTCCCTTTGCCATCCCCTATTCCCGTGCTGTTTCTCCAGTTCTACTTCATGAGTAGAGACAATTTGCAGTCCTTAAGTAAATATACAGATCTTTTAAGTATCTAAACTTGATCTGAGGAGCTCAGCAGCTAGAGAGCTTGGGGACAAGGTGCATAGTTTCAGAGCAGCAGAACTAGAAGTGGTGCACCCACATAGGTCAGTGCAGAGCATTTTGGAAAGCAGCAGTACTAGCAGCAGTATTAATTAGCTTTACACCACACCAATGCATCAGCATCACTTCTGGTGCTCAGTTTGGCTCAGGCTCTTGTAAAACTTTCTATTGCACAGTCTAGGTAACCTTACTACTTCTCAACTCTAGCCATTGGTTCATCTTCATGCTAGCACATCTTCTTTCTTTAGGGGTTTCAATTAGTTATTGCCCAGACCCAAAAATTGCTGCAATGTTCTACTCCTTAAGTATTTCTATGTGCTGAGTAACCTGACTTCTGGGGGTGTCACTACCTGTCAATTCTTTAAAGAACTAGTCTAGTTCTTTGCACTGAGAAGATGGCAGGTCTCTGTGAAAAGGGACTGTCAACCAAATTAGAAAAAACAACTCAGGTCAAATGCTTAAATCCCAGCATTTCCAAACTTTGAACTAAACAGGAAACAAAAGCCGTAAATCACACAGACAATCCTGAGCTTTGTGGAGGCATTTCTGCAGTGTTCTACCAGAGCCTCTCAGATCAGCTATTTCTGGACTTGATCTTGGAAAAATGAACTTAAAAAAATATTATAGTAACCCAGGACAGAAGCCTAAGCTAAAATAACTGGGAACACTATAGCAAGGAGGCCTTTTAATGGTGTGTTTTACATTGCTTTATATGGATAATCTTTGGCTGGTAGAGTACAAGGGAAAAAAAGTTGATGCTGAGAGGCATGTACAGAACCAAAGAACAGAATCTCTGCAGCTCAGAAAAAAAGCTACAAGTGGTTTGGCAAGTGATTGGGCAGTAAAGCTGTGGCAAAATTATATGAGATGATGTCTGGAAGACCGGAGGGAAATCAGCAAGTAGGGAGAAGCTACGCCCTTCCAAAGCAGCAGCAGAGACAATGGTACTGGGAAAAATCAAAACACATTGGAGAGATCAATGGCTGCTTCTGCTGCATGGAAAACAGTAGCTTGTCTGGGAGAGAGATCTGTGAGGGGAGAGTAGTGGGCAGGAGAGTGAGAGAGTTGTAGCCAGCAAAGATAAACTGACACTTACAATATTGTGGGAACTACTGAACCAAGCGGGCTGCAGCAGACTGGGAAACAGCTCTGTGTTGATCAGGCTGCATCCAGGATACAGAAAGAAATCTGTATTTTTTTGGAAAGATGCAACAAACCTTATGCATTATGTACTGAATATTTGTTCTTGGCTACTTCTGTGTGAGAGGTAGGGGGTACCATGGCTCTGGGAGCTTTTTTTTCTCCATTTAAATGTTGGTCTGGTCCACTGGACCCCCACAGTCCTGGCTTGGATCTGTAAGGGAACAGGCAAGAGCCCTTACTTTGGGGGCATGATATATGTGTGTGTGTGTGTGCATCAGCACCCTGGGGCCAGGTGACAGGGAGGGCCTCAGGAAAATGAATGTGCAGGGTTGTAAACCTACTGCTTTCATCATGGTGTGCTGTTCTTTCTTAATGCTTTTATTAAAAATGAACACGGTCTTTACCAGTAGAAGAATGAAGGTAATATATGCTTCAGCTTTTTCTGAGGTGGGTTTTTTTTTTTTTTTATATGTGGTCTCACTAACTCCAGCAATTAAAGAGCCGCAAGTAAGAACTAGAAACTCACCCACTTAAAAATTTCAAGTCCAATTTAAAAGTCATGAATGTTTACAGCATTGGTTAGCTCTGGGTTTTTGTGTGTATGTCTTTTTTGTGTGTACCTTTCAACATACTTGTAGATCACACTTGTAGCCTTTTGATCTTTTTAGGGCTAAAAATCTAGCGTATAGGAAACCAAAAGTATAGGTTTGTGTATCATCCCCCTAGGTCAGGACTCAGAGCTTGAACTTTTGCAGCATCAAAGGCATCGTCAGCAAAGCTTATGCCCTTCCCAGGGATGTTCCTGCCTACCTCTGCCATCCTTCCCTGAAGCTTGGGACTGGCAGAGGCTGGTGGTGGCCAGCTGAGCTCTGCCGCATGTAGTGGCACAGTCATGTCCATGTCTCACCAGACCATGCCCATGGGCAGGGCATAGGTGGCAGAGAGACCTTCACCATCACCCTGGGTCCTGCATCTGCACTGGACGTCTTCTCCTCCATGCTGATGGCTGGGCAAAGCAGTAATTTGCCCAGCCTAGTTGGGAAAATAATAACACAACTTCCAAAAACAGCTTTGGGGCTTTTCTTTTTCCTTTTTTCTCTGTGTTATAGTAAGAATGAGTGGACTCCAGTGACCCACCCTGCTCATCCCCTTTATTGGCAACCATACAGTTCTTGCAGAACGTTGTTCTGAGCCCCCCAAAACTCATGCAACATCAGGCCTGTGTTTGTCTCAAGCACCAGCAAAAGTTTGTCCCTTTCTGTGTCTCTTGGCTGGCACAGACACGGTTTCTGGTGCCTCCTTGCTCCTGCTAGGTCAGTTTTTAACCATGGGGCTCCCTTGGCAGGGGCAGGACTGAACTTTCCTTTCTGCAGCCCAGGAGGACAGGGCTTTTTCCCCTGGGCTGGCTCATGTCCCACTGCTGCCCAGTCCCAGAGCCAGAGGTGTGTCTTTGAGTCACCGTGTCCCCTGGGCTCCTTGGCTGCCTGGCAGAGCTTAGTCACTGCCTGGAGCTGTGCCATGGCTCCCCTCAGCTGCCGTCAGCACCCATGTCTGCTTGCCCCAGGAAACTGTGTGTCATAGAATTGTAGAATCATTTGGTTGGAAAAGACCTTTGACATCATTGAGTCCAACTGTACCTATCTACTACTAAACCAGATCTCTGAGCACCTCATCTACTTGTCTTTTAAATACCTCCAGGGATGGCGACTCAACCACCTCCCTGGGCAGCCTGTTCCAGTGCCTGAGAACCCTTCCAGTGAAGAAGTTTTTCCTGACATCCAATCTGAACCTCCCTTGGCACAACTTGAGGTCATTTCCTCTTGTTCTATCACTTGTTACCTGGGAGAAAAGACACACACCCACCTCACTACACCCTCCTTTCAGGTGGTTGTAGAGAGTGATAAGGTCTTCCCTCAGTCTCCTTTTCTCCAGGTTAAAGAACCTCAGTTCCCTCAGCTGCTCCTCATAAGACATGTTCTCCAACCCCTTCACCAGCTTTGTTGTCCTTCTCTGGACATGCTCCAGCACCTCCATGTCCTTCTTGTAATGAGGGGCTCAAAACTGGACAAGACTGGACACAGGACTACATGCCTCAGCAGCCAGCCCTCTGATTTCCCTCACACTGGCACAAGCCCACCATAGCCAGGGGGGTTTGTTGGCCAAGGAGGCCAGGTCCCACCTCACTGCCCAGGTCCTCCTCCCGTGCTGGCCAGCAGGTTGGTGGGAGCCTGGCTTTGGCTGCCTGTGTGAATGCCCTGTACGTTGTGCTAAAAACCTATCTTGTCAGGAAACTTGTATCAAGCCGTGGGAGAATTTGGCACCGGGTACTGGAGTGGAAAAATATTAACAGCCTGTAAGAAAGTCTGGCTTGTGCTGCTGCGGGGAAATCGGCAACTGGCGGGGGTACAATTAGCGTAGGAAACTCCTGAGCTCCTCTGCGAGAGGGCTGAGCTCACACTGTGCATCGGGATGGGAGTTATTGCAAAATAATGTAAGCTTTTGTGATGGCCCAGAGATGCTGGCTCGAGCCAAGTTACAAAAGAGCACTACAATAACTACTTCTCTGGTCCAAAAAAGTCCCATCAAAAAAAAAACCCCAACAAACCAAACCCTAAGTAAACCAGAACAAAAAAAAAGACAAAAAAAAGAAAAAAGAGGAAATCAAGCTCCAGTCCACAGAGATAGCACCTTTAGAAAACTGTGTGAGCAAACTGGCACTGAAATGATCATGAAAAATGTAAAAATGCTGCTCTTCTCCCACCTCTGCCCTGCTCAGCGTGTGCGAAGGGCAGGTTTTCAGAGCTATTTGGCTTTGGCCTAATTCTGCTCCTACTGAAGTCACATGAAATCTTAGGAGGATTTTTTTTAAGGGAAGTTAAACCAACACGTGTTTTTAAAGAATCCCACTCAGAGTCATTTGGACCATAAACCACCCATTAGAACATGTATGACAGCGGCATTCACTCAGCTTAGTGCGACAGTGACTGTGGTACTGTTAAACGTCTGGCTGGCTGCGTTTGCTCCAGGACTCTGATTGAGCAGCTTGGCTGGATGTGGTTGTGGCAGAAAACCAGCTTCCCTCCCCAGCTCTGTCCCCTGTCTCTGCAGGAGGTCGCCTCCACAGTGGTTGCACCAGGAGAAAGGGCCCTGTCTTTGCCCCTTCTCCATGCACAGAAGTAAAAGGAAGATTATGGCATTTTCCGTTAACGCACCAGGCTGTGAGCTGCCATGGGTGAGAAGCACATACCCCGCAGGCTCCTCCATGGCTGGTGACCTTTGGCAGGGGGTACATCTGACAGAGATGGCAACTGCTTCAGCTGCATTCAGTCCAAAAATAATTGTGATCATTTTTTTCCTATGGCGCTGTGCTGAGAAAGAACTTAGTGCTGTTGCTGTTCAGGTCTGACCACCATCAGCAAGCTGCTTCTAGCAGAGGGAGCACTAGAGAGTCAGATATTTTTTGGAAATTTTGGAATTTTGGAAATTGGACTTTTGGAAACACTTCGTAATCTGACCTGGAAACTCCAGGTTTGGTTTGTTCTTTTATCTCTCCAAGGCCAAATACTATCAATGTATACAAAATGTAGAAGTCAAATATTTTATTTATTTGGCTGTTTTTATTCTGTTACACATCTATTGCAGTTACTAAAGTTTTTTGTTGGTTGTGGATGACTTTGTAAATATAAAAGTGTTAATTTATGGATAATTCAAGACAAGAAGAGCTTTTAAAGTCCTCATAGTGGTTTATGAGTGCTTTAGAAATGCCTTCAAAGCAACATACTGCATATGAGTGCCAATCTATAATCTCCTTCTGCTGATGTGAAAACAGCATTTTCACATATTGTTATAAAAGTTGCCCCCCAAAAAGAGTCTCAATTAGGAACTTTATTAAAATAATCTTCAGGTTCTAAGTAGACAGTCAATGCACAATGACATTACAATGTTGCATTAGACTCATGAAATATACTTGAAAATTAGAAAATGTTAATGCTAAAGTTAAAGGTAAAAGCTAACAACCCAAAACTGTTAACAGGAAAGTTGGGATATTGATTAGAAAAAATTGTTTGGCGATAGTCACTTGATGTGCTAACATGAACTTTAACAGTATTTGCAATTCTAGCCTAATTAAGATTTTGTTAGGTAATTCTAATAGGCATTGAGCCAATAACTTCATTTATCTAAGTGGAACACTGCAATTATCCAATGTAAGTTACACTCTTGAAACTTCAAATAAGGAGTGTGAGGGAAAAAAGCCAAGCCTGGAGAGCTGCTGTACCCCAGTGACCACTGGCTGCTAAGCCAGCTACTTAATGGAGGTTTTCAATTTCCCTGGAGTCTGGAGCATATATCTGTTGAAGTCCAGGGTTTATGTGGGGCATCAAGATGTACAGGTATGAACATCTGCCTTCTGAGGAAAGGCTGAGGGAGCTGGGTCTCTTTAGCCTGGAGAAGAGGAGACTGAGGGGTGACCTCGTTAATGTTTATAAATATGTTAAGGGTGAATGTCAGGAGGATGGAGCCAGGCTCTTCTCAGTGATGCCCAATGGTAGGACAAGGGGCAATGGGTGTGAGCTGGAACACAGGAGGTTCTGCTTCAACTTGAGAAGAAACTTCTTTACAGTGAGGGTGCCAGAGCCCTGGGACAGGCTGCCCAGGGAGGGTGGGGAGTCTCCTTCTCTGGAGATATTCAAGACCGGCCTGGACGTCTTCCTGTGTGATCTCATTTAGGTTCCTGCTCTGGCAGGGGGATTGGGCTGGATGATCTTTCGAGGTCCCTTCCAATCCCCAACATTCTGTGATTCTGTGATCTTGTTTTGCATGTGAGGTATCCCACGTATGAGGGTTGAACCTTCAGAGAAGGGGCGTGGCCTGGATGACACCCACCCCACCTTCTGCAGCTTGTGGTTGATTCCTCTGGAAAATAAAGCTGTAAGTAGACAAAAATTTCACAAACATCTGTGTGGTGAATATGTTACAGGCTTCCCAGCTGCTTGGGAGGCTGCCTACCAGCTGTGAGCTCTCACTTTTGCAGTCCTGCCTGGAGAAACCAGTGTGTGAATGCACCCCAGTCAGCTCCAGTGGAGACTCAGCAAGGTCAGCTCAAACTGTCTTCATCAGCAGATTAAACTAATCTGTCTGATTCTGCGCTGAAACAAATGAGAACTACTCACAGATTCCTTACCACTGGGCTTGCTTGGGGTTGGTCACCACCAGAAGAATAATGGCAGCAAGCAGCCAGGGAATATTCATGTCTTAGGTGTCACTGGCATTGATAAACTGGGTCTCTAGTCACATCCTAAGAAACCTCTGTATGACAGCTGGTATGTAGTGGTGACTCCCAGGTCTCTGAGTATACAGACTTCAGTGTGGATTATGCCATCTGCCTTCTCTGCCTGCCCCTTTGCAACCTTCCTGCCCTGTAGATCAGGAGAGTTGTCGGGGTCAGGAATAGATCCAGTGCTTCCTCCCTGCTTTCCTGTCAGCAAACGTATAGATTGAGTAATGCAAAGGTGTGTTCTTCACCAGCCACTCATCTTCACTCACACAGAGATTACAGATCATGGCAGTGAAAAAGCAATCTCTGTTACTATTGCTGATGAAGAGAATTTATGGATAAGAATCAGATCCCATTTTATTAATTCTGAATGATCTAAGGACCTGCCTGAATGTACTAGCAAATGCTCACGCTTTTTATCACACATTTTTACAGAATCAGGGAGACGTTAATTAATTGTTTTGGTCCAGCCTACAAGATTGCCATCATCCAGGAATAACCCACACACAGGGCTAGCTGCATACATGTAAACAGTCTACTTGAATTTAAAGGGAATATTTAATTTCTGTGCCCAATCCTTTCCAAAGTGGTGCTCATATTTTTTTTCATGTTAGCAATTATGAACCAACAGATCAACTGTAATCTGGAGATCAAATTCTAGGAATAATGATAAAGTTTAGTTATGACAGAGTACAATGGGAGAAAGATTGTTTCTTTCAAATAAATTCACTGAACAACTGAGAATCAATACTAATCTAGGCTTGAGGGAAACATGGTGGTAGAAAATAACCCTTGCAAAGAGTGACCATGAGTTGATAGAATTTAAATTAAATGGCAGGGTAAGTGAAGGTTCAAAGGTTCAGTTCAAAAAGACAAACTCTAATAAATTTAGCTTTTTAAATGATTTGGGCTGAGAAACTATGGCTTTAAATACAGAACAAATTTAGAATTTCTTTAATCTTGAATCATTAATTCAAAATCAGTTAAGAAGTTGTATCTCAGTAAAAGGGGAAACATTATATGACAAAAAAATATGCCCAGACTACCTGAATAGTGGAAATAAGCATAAAGCCTAGGAGAAATGAGGGAAGGAGTGAACAGCAAAGAAAACTGTGTCTTAAAGGTCAGGAGTTGTATTCATAAAGCAGGAACTCTCAGTAGTAAAGCTGTCCTATGCTTTGCAAAGAATATAAAACCAAATTGTTGGTGTAATTTTTTTCCCCAGGTTTATGAATAGGAAGGGACTAAGAAAAGACAAAACAGTATTATCCTACAGTAGAATGGAATAGAGATGAAAAATGGTGTAAGGCCCCAAAAGGGGGATGAAAAATTTGTCTTTTGCCATGAACATAATATTTAATATGGAAGGCAAAGATAGGTCAGCTAATAGGAGCAAAGGTATGGAAATGAAAGTGGAGATTGTCATATGGAAGGTAACAATGAAGCTCAAAGAATTTAACCTGGGGTACCAGGTAACTTCCACTCCAGCACTCTGAAGAAATGGTGTCTGATTTCTCACGTGTTGTGGCAGAAACAGCTGCCAAGTCAGGATGGTACTGTCTGAAAAGAGAATAACTATATATGTATATATACACATATCTATTTAAATACATATTTGCAATCTACATGTATATTTAAGAGCAGGAAAAAAATATGTGGACAATTATAAGCCTAGTTGTCTGGCACCTGTTGTGAGTCAGGCTTTAAAGTAAAGTTTCTAGAATACAGTAGGGGTGTGGGATAAATAGAAAATGAGATAAAATACAATTTAGATTTCCAAAACAAATTATGCCAGACTAACCTAATAGCTTGCTTTCATAAAATAGCTGGTCTTCTATGCAAGAGAAAAGTGGAATATCCAATCTGTCTGAACTGATGTGTAGTACTGCAATAAGCAGTTAATGCTTCATTAAAATTTTTGAATACTTTTTTCAGCTGAAGAAGGAAGATAAACAAAAGAAGAGTAGATTAACAGAACTGAGTAAGGAATCTACTACAGTAGATTGAAACAACTGAGTAAGAAATCTACTACAGCAGAGACATAAAGGAGGGGTAGAGATTGAGAGAACAGTTTCTCTACAAGTGTTGGATCGATTTGATTATATAATTTTGGTATAAAATGTTGCAATGAAACTTGTTGATAAAAAACAAACAACAACAACAACAACAACAACAACAAAACCCAAGAGAAATATCTTACAGCCAGAACTAGATCTTGAGGTCTTATGTAGTGGGGATGGAGTAAAGCTGAACAGTAGAAAATACATGATCATACAGGGTCATAGGTCCTAGCTGTCACCTGGAAAAGACTCTGGATAACGAGCCACCTATATAAGGAGTTTATGGAAAAGGCAAAACTGGCCTTAATATATAGTAAAAGAGGTATTTGCCTTAGGAACAGTGAAGGATTTATGCCACTGCAGAGGCCCAGGACCTGGGGAAACTGCCAGAAGTACTTTGTTCTCTCCTGGTAAAATTCTGGGCTCCTCTGTTCAGGAAAGAGTAGCTCAAACTGGAGGAGTCTGTCTTAAAAGACTACAAGACACTTGCCTGTTTTCTTACGGAGATGAAAAACAAGAAGAAAGATTTTTCTTAGCAAGCCATCACATCAGGAAGACTAACGGCAGGGAGAAAAAGGAACTGCTTAAACCAACACACAATGTTAGCACACAGGCAGGTGATACAAACTGACCATGACTAAGTGCTTCAAAGGAACACAAGAAGGACAAAGAAATATAAGCCCAAGGAGTCTTGTAAGTATTAATAAGCAGAGCTACCTGAAATTGCTGTGCTGTTGAATAGTTGAGTCTGGTGGGACTGGCTGGAGGAGTGCAGTACAGGGAAGAATCCAGCAGCTTTTCAAAGGATTCCCTACAGTCCCAACATCTTTTGAAAAAAAAATATTTGATATCTCTCCTGTCTGACAGTCTTTGCTTTGAGGAAGCCCTTTTTTTCTCCTTTTGCCAAAGTCATTTGTCCATTTCTGGTTATGTGAAAGGAATAAGTAATAATGTAAAGTTTGCCACTTCATTAGGGGAAAAAAAAGTAGACTTAGGTGTGATTTGGTAGGTGAGACCTGGATGGAGAAATCCTGCATTTTTTTTGTTTGTTTTAATTTAAAATGTAAATATTTTAAGTAGGTGGTTTTGATTTATTTACATTTTTTTAATTAAAAGAAAATTGCAGATAAGAGATGCTATAGCAATCATCTTCCTACAAAAGCAAAATATTGCAATGTAATTAAAAGGACTCCTGAAATTATAATTAGATTTGAAATTTAATTATGACTAGAATACTTCATCCCTATGCACAACTGACACCTTATTGATACATAACCTTTATTGTAATTTTATTATGTTTCTGCTGAGATCTTAATCTATCTACTAAATAAGATCATCAGATTTCTGTGAAGGCTTAGATTTAGGTGAAGAAAGCAACACAATATTTCCTTCTATATATTATAGTGTAGTTATTTACGTATTTCTGTTGGATCAAAGGCCTTGTTCTTTACTTGGGCTCAACTTCTCCAAAGAGAACTCGCCCCTGGTGTTCAATAACTGCAGTACTTTGCCTTCAACTATAAGTTGTAAAAGAAAACAAACAAATGCCAGCTGAGATGAAACTGGTTTAGCTCCTTTTCCACCTAACCTCTTACCATTTGGTCTCCTGCCTCCTGTGGCTAAATCTCATTGTGGCAATGTGTCTGCATCTGCTCCCCACACATTTTTCTTGCTCAGTTTTTTTCAAATTCATAGATGCTTTCTGTAATCATCTCCACATATGAGATCTTCTGTTCATTGTCAAATGTATCTTCTGCTGAGAAGAGCAATGCAAACTGTTGAGTAGACCACTCTCAGGTGTTTTTTAACTGTCTTCTAATTTTGCTCAGAATTTTATCCATATTAGAAATTATTGTTCTGTTAGCAATTAAAGCAGAAATGAGGGCCCTGGCTATCAATCAGATGTCCTGTTTAGACAACTGAGAATACAGCATGCAAGAATGTATCTTCTCATAAGTAAAACAGTCAGACTGAGGATCCCTGGATCTCAGTAGCTCCAGAAGGAAAAAAAGCTGTTCAGGGGAAGAGATTATAGTCCTAGAGCACGTCTGTAGTTCTTCACTAATAACTTACAATTTGTTTTAACATCCTTTTCCATCATCTTTTCAGTTGACGTTTGGTTTATTTTTATAGAAGAGTATGTTCATTTTAATAGGAACTATTGTAAGTGCCTATTAAATAACATTCAGCTATGAATTTTGGAGTAAATACAGGTGCATATTCATTAGTGAACCACTGAAATCAAAGTGTGTCTGCAAAACATGAAGTAAAATAGGGCTGATAGGCTGAAACTTATAAGCCTTTCTCCCTCAGTTAAATTTAGTACAGATTAACAGTATTCAGACACAGAAACCATGACTGACCATCTGGTTAGGTCATGAGTTATACCGCATTCACTGGGTGGTACCTTGGAGCTTCTTCGTGTAGAGTTACAGCTGTCCTGAGTCTGGAAAGGTAGCCATGGTCATGAAGACATGGAAGCATGGGCCTCTAGTTTGGATAAGCACACAAATGAGAGCTACCTGCAGGGTATCACTCTTACTTATTTGCTAGTGCAAAAGTTTGTGCCGCTATCTCTACGTCAGTCCCTCTCTGAATTAAGTTTAGTAAGAAAAGACTTCAGCACGTGAAGGAGTCACTATTCAATCATATCATCTCTCAATTTAAAGTAACAGGTATCACAAGCTTTCTACTGTTGTTCCTAGATGTTAGTATGTCTTATGACTGCTGCAGGCAACACAAACAACTCAGCATAGGACTTATGTGGCATTAAATATAATGTAAAATTGTTAATATGATTAACAAGTTGATACTCTAATAATGTTGAAATAATTTATCACCAGCTAGCACATGATTTTATTTTTTATTGCCTGTGTTTTTAGCATTTTATTAATCAAATATAACACTTATGGTAAGTTATAATAATTTATATTTATTTCTATGTATCTCTCATATTCAGATATAAGAAGGTAACTTTTCAATAATATTCGGACAATGTTCAAGTGTTTTGACTAACACCATAGGGAGTTTCTCTTACAGCACTGTTATTCCATATTTCCTACTTAGGTTAAACAATTAGCAATAAATACCAATTTTATTTTCTTTTTGTCTGTTCTCAACAGTAGATCTGAAAGAATTTTATGCAGATGGGTTATAATTTTGTTATCCATTTACAAACTGGGTAACATAAGCCAAAAACCAAAACCTGGCAGGGCCATGGTAGAGCAGGAAGTTCTATTGACTTATAGGCACAGCCTGAGTGCTCAGGACCAGGGCTTTCTGGGGATATTATTGCAATCTTCTGCTTAGGAACTATGGTAACAACTGCACTGCTAGTGATAATAGCTCTATTCCAGTATATTTGGGGCAATTACCACCTGGGAAAAAAACCCAGCTTCATATATTTGTACAAAGAAACTTGTTATGAAAGTTGTTATGCCTAAGTAGAAAGAAGTCACAAGACAGTTGGCTAAAGAGCCATTAGGTCTTACAGTGAACCCTCTATGGGCCACTGAAGAATGATTGCTAGGAATACACTCTCCATTACTGTACTTTGTCTAGAACTAAGCAATGACTTTGCACCCTTTGAAAAACTCTTCAGATGTCTAATAAATTTGCCTCGCTGCCATGAAAAGTCACTGACATAAAATAACAGTTGTCCTTCCTGTTTCTTCATCTTTTTTGCCTCATGGTGGGTGGGCATCAGTGTAAGACCCCTGATGAGACCTGAGGTTCCCAGACCTTTATCTCTGCCCATTTGTTTGTTCCATGTTCAAGACCACTATCCCTCTATGGAAATAACCTACCTTGAATATAAAGGGTGACAGAAGGAGCAGTTGGGGTGTGATTTTAGAGAGAATCTAATTTAAAGACTGGCAGCTTGCCCCTCTGAGGAGACTGTCAAAACATTGGGCCTGAGCTACTTTCAGGTTACATTTTAGAAGGATTGTGAGATTAAAAAAAAGCATAAAACCTCATATTGTTCAGGTAAATTGATGGAAAGATGTCAAAATTTACTGTTGTTATGAACTGATACAAATTAATTAATTTCTGAACTGATTATATTAGAGTGAAGTAGATTATCAGGTTTTTAATTACCTTTAAAATAAATTCCAGTTTTAAATTCTGAGCATGTCATTCAAGTTTAGGTACTGATGTAAAAGGCCTTGTCTACCTTTTACACTGAGGGCTTTAAGGTTACAAAATGGTTACAGAATGTAATTCATGGGTATGCATCCTAATCTCTTCACACTTGGATTAGTTTGTCTGGCCATCTCACATTCTCGTTAATCTCTTTCTCTCTCAAGTAATCCACAAAGCAGAAACAATGCAAATGTATTTTGGGTGACCAACCACTATAAATATCAAATAGCAAACGGTAAATGTAATATGCTCACCAAAAAGCAGACAGAACATAGACTGAAATATCCCTTTTCACCTCCTATTCATCTGACAGGATCAGATAACAAACACGTTAATGAAAAATCAGTGGCAATTTGCAAACAGAAGAAAGGGTGATATTTACCAAAGATATTATTTGCAATAGAGAATTCTCCCTGCTCCACACAGGGAACATGTTGCTCTGTCTATTCTGTTCGACTGGATCCAAGGGCCAAATCTAAAGTGTTAAACAAAACAGGTTTACAAAGCCCCTAGGAAAAAGTCTTTCCACATGCTACCCCATGAGATGTACCAAGGTATCAACTGGGAGGTACTAGTGGATCAAAGCTGTGGCAGGGAGTGAGCTAAAAGCAGAACGTGTTGCCTGCTGCTGTTTTGAACATGCCTTTACCCTGTTTTGTTTTCTAGTATAGGTACAGCCTTGGAGACCTCAGAACAGTTCATTTCTGATTAGCAAGCTGTTCCTAATCACAAGCAGTTAATGCAGAAAGAGGAATTTACTCCTTTTCAACCTCAACCCAGCTAGTGTCACTCAGTTAATCTTGCATTCCTCTCTTCTCGTATGAAAAGCATTTTTTTGAATAAGGAGAAAGAGTTGATGGCTTAATCTCCTCTTTTGCCTTCTACATTCCTGTTGGATCTGATAAAACCTATATACTCAGCTTTACAGAACGCTCATGAAAATGTCATGTCAGTCGTCTAACCTGCGGCAGAGAAACTGAGTCCACAAAAAAGTGGCCTCATTGGTCTCAGTATTCCTCCTAGTCCATGTGCTAGCCATTGGGAACATTACCCTGTGTTTCTTTTAAAACCTTCTGTAAGCTCGTCTCAAGCCTGTTGCTGGATTTTTATTATAATATCTACTTTCTAATTTGAGATAACCAACCATTTGAAATGATGCTGCAGTAACCCTGTTGTACTGCCCTAATTATAACCTATTTGTGTTTTCTCTGTTTTCTCCCAATTGCTCAAAAATTAATGAGTGTTCCTTTCAAAGATAATGTATTGACCCTATTTTAGTCATGTTTTTGGCCTGTTACATTTCTCGTTTCAAGGTAACCTTGATATTGTTATAGACATACATTATAATTTTTTATGCTGGAACTATCTATATTGATTTGACTGTGGCCTTTGATCCAATAAATCACAACATATTGCTATCTAAGTTTCCCTCAATTTGACTGAGTTTAACTACAGTAGAATGGTTCTCTGGCTACATTAGAGAGCAAACACCAGTCATCTTGTTTAATGGTGTTGAATCTGAGGTGAAAATGTTACATGCGAAGTTACCTCAGGAGCTAATTAGAGGGCTTTTACTTTTGCAGTTTTTATTAATGACCTGTCGACGCTGTATAGTTCATGAAATATTCTGTACATCTACATGCTGATGATGTGACCTTGTACACAGTAAGAGCACAGATAAGGTATCAGACCTTGACTGTTCTAACTCAGAATTTATGTAGTGATTTTCACAATTTAAAGACACAGTTTTCCTCAGAAATAAATTGGCTTAGAAAAATATTAAACATGCAACTGGAGGGGTTGTCTCATACTACAACAGACCTAGGTGAACTGGTGTGGAAAATAAGATTTCCCTCACCTCAGGAAATACACCAACCACTGAAAAAGCTAAAGTTTTCTTTCCCCCCTCCTCAAAGGAAATATTGATGAAGCTGGAAGGATCTAGATCTCACTGATTCTAAGGACTGGGGTCCTTGATATCTAGGAACATCTCTCACCCTACTGCATGGATGGTAGTTACTACACAGCAAACATCTAAATGCAAAAGTTATTAAAATTCAGGAGTGCGGGACCCAGACTTATTTATTTCTTGGGTTTCAAAGTGTTCAAATCACTTAATTTTGTGTTCATTTGCTACTTGGGACAGGAATTACAATATGGGAACTGCAAAAGGAGGAGACCAGTGCTGTGTTATACATGAACATATAAAAATAGCCCATGTCCTGCTGATTGCGGGTCGAACTGTGCAATATGAGAGTCTCCTATAGTTTCTGTACTGGGTGTCTACCCTTAGGAGACCACCTTTCTTCTCTCACCATTTGAACAGAGCACAGATAAGATGTCCAGATCATATCCACGCTCACTGATTCAGTCAGAAAGGCCTACACAGACTGGTCAAGGTGTAGACTTTCATCACGGGTCTAGATACCAGTAATGAGCAGCACAAAGGTAATGTTCTTAGAAATTAATCTCCAAAATATAATGCTGTCACAATAATAGCCCAGATAGCCTCAGTTGGGCAGGACTGCACGATGCCTTAGATCAGGATTTGGTTTATGGCATTTTTGAGATATCCAGTGAGAATGCATTTTACCTGTTTTGACATCAGTAGATATTTTGCTGTTGACTTTAAGGTTTCAATTCCTTTGCTTAAACATAGCCATTTGGTGTCTTTTTAGATATTCTAGGTTATCCTGTTAGACCTCCACCCACCATTGCAGAGGCAGGTGGGTCTCCTGTGTCATATCCTTCCCTATGATGTCTTCAATAAGCCAGCAAATCTCAAACAACTGCGGTGACACTGGGTTAGCCCAATAGCAGCAAGCTCTAATGAGAAAAGTTAAGATGACCAGGAAGCCAAAGTACATGTTGAAGTGGGTAAGAAGGAATAGTAGAAGGGATTGCTATACCTTGTAGCCTTCCTGATCAATGCTTTTCAAGCTGTAACTCCTCTTTTTCTTGTTGTGTAAATTATATTAGCCAAAGGTCAGCTCTGAGGCAGCTCTGATTTGGTCTGGCTCTGTTTGCAATTGTAGCAACAGTTGTGACCCCGATTTAGAAGAGGCAAGCACATGCTTGCAAAGTTGTTTTCAAACCAGGCACGTTTTAGGATTTGGTTGTTTAGGGGTTCTTTTGTTTGTTTGTTTGTTTAAATATAGGAATCTATAGTGGCAGCATTATCAGTATCTGGCTATTCTGTCTCCCGGAATGCCAATGATTTAGCTTGTCTTCTTGCAGTGTTTGCTTCATATTGTTTTTAAACTGTAACACTGGAAAAAGATCCTCAATAACAGAATCCATGGTTTTTCGTTCTTGACATAAACTATGTGTATTATGCAAAGGGCTACTAACCAATCACATAGGTACGTCAGGATCATATAGTCTTTGATCCCCGTGTTTGAGAACGATGATTGGAGCTTCTAAGTTTTGTGAAACTCACTGAAAACTGGATCATTCTTCAATCTGCTGATGATCTGGTTCATGAGCAAATCACTTAACCACACCAGGCTGACTCCTCTCCTCTTTCTTTCTCCCTGTCTTCCTTTCCCCTACTCCTCTCGTTTTTGAGAGGGTTAAATGCTTGTTTCATGAGATTACAGAGAGAATTAATTATTTTATCTCTGAGAGTGTTTGAAATTGAACATGTGCATTTGTTTTTCCTTAGGCATTTAGAACCTTTGTTTGCATTTTCTGGCTAAACAATTTAAGAGACAATGTGTTTTAATAATACTTTTCAGTTGGACTATAATTCCAAAGACACTTTAGCAATTCTGAGAATTGTATTTGATAGCTGCTTGTATAAGCCTGTGTTGCTGATGGAAGGAGTTCTTCATTCAAAAACCAATATGCCAGTTCATATCTTCTCCAGCTCATCAAGGGATGAATCATTAACTTTCTCCTATCTCCCTGGCCACTTGGATTATGTATAAAGATATACTGCTTTATACCACTGCAACACAGGTTTCCTGCTGCAGGCAGTTTTGAGGCTTAAACAGACAGAGGAGAGGGAAAAGGAGATACAACAGGCAGAAGTGCTAGAAAGTAGCACTTGTGGAATGAGAGAATGGAAGCCTAACAATTATCTCTTTCCCATTGACAAAAGAGCTCATCCTCTAATATTTTCAAATTATTCATCAGCTTTTGTTGAGGTGTGTCCTCAACTTCTGCCTGTGTCCTCTCCACTATCACAAGTGGAAGAATGTACCTTTTTTTATTGACATGATCTTGGCCACACAATCTTGTATGACTTAGGGACTGCAACTCCGTCCCACTGGGAACTCCAATACAGAAAAGATTTTAAAAGTTTTGTTTATTCCAGGAAACTGTTACTTTGCCACATTGGCAGTACCAACTCTCAAGAGCTTTAGAGGGTGAAAAACACTTCTTCAGTTTCTCTTTCCCAGAGCTGCTGCTACAAAGAAGAGGAAAAAATGGTGGAGGGAGGAAGAAGAGGAGAAAGTAAGTGGAGGAAGTGGTTTAGGTACTGAAGGAGAAGAGGGAGGGGGAAGAACCTGCAGAAGAAAGAGAAAGATGTAAATGTGGAAGTCAGATACATGGTCAAAATGACTTTGAGTAGAAAGAGAAACATTCGACCTCTGAACAATGTGATAACATGTTATCATCTCTTGAGAAGCATGCTACAGCAGGGAGCTGTCATAACAACAGAGACAGATCAGCCCACTTCAGGAGCACTGCATCTGGCTGTTCACATAACATTGTCTTTAGGTAGTGCCATTTCTGGTAGTTACTCAATCTGTGGTGGTAAATCCTAGAAGCTCTGTTCTGGGCAAAACCTTTAAATGCTACAATGGATGTATGAAAAAGAAAACAGGTTTTGCTCTGAACACAGTTCAACGTGTAAAGCTCCAGATACATGATTACATTTCAGTGGTCTAAAAAGTTGCCACAATGACTTGCTGCATACATACTCTTAGCTGTCATAATTTAAACTTCTGTTCTTAAACACATTTCACTAAGGTCTAAGTTAGGGCATTTTTACTTGCATGTGCTGTGGCTTAAAACTATGCAAATAACTACTTTGGCTCAGCTAACACGTGGTACTCATTAAGCTGTGGCAATTTGATTATGCATCTGAGCCCAAGACAAGAGACAACATATGGCTGCAGACATAACTGAGGGTATTTCAAGGAAACCAAGGGACAATATAGGTCAGCATGGTAGACGGTGGTCTCAGCACACTGTGAGTTTAAACATTGACAAGTTTTTCCAGATTTCATGGAGAAGGAATGTTTTAAGGAGAAGTTTGAAGAACAACACTGAAATTGTATTTATTTATGATCACGAAAACCTTTTGTTTTTAAGACTGTGAAGAGAACCTGTGGGATGAACCATGAAAGCATTTTTTTTTTATTTTAATAGGCCAGGCAGTAGTAAACAACTCATTAATGAAGAAAAGCCCATAGGAAGTGTGAGTGAGATCAGATATGAGGTTCCTTTAAAATAACAACATAGGAGTTTTGTATTTGCTGTAATAGGAGAAGGATGCCAATAGAAGAAAATTAAAAGAGAGAGTGAAATGGTTAAAAGAAACAGGCTAGAAAATAATTTTTGCTAGGCATATTCTTAATGGACATGAGGATGATTGCTTTTGTCAAGGCCAGAGAAAAGAATGTTGCAGTAATCAAGATGTGCTGTGATTAGTGGATGGGAAGGGCTATATATTAGAACTGTTATGCAGAAAGAATCTACTAGGTAGAGACATAGCCTGAAGGGGTGGTTGTAGAGAGAGATTCAGCTGTAGGATGAAACCATCTAATAAAAGTTTAAGTTTACAGGTAAAGTATAGGTTGTTTTTTTTCTGCTGACTGTCCTAACAATGACAATAAATCTTAGTTTAATATGCAACAGATAATTTTTCCTGCTCAAACCTGAGTTTTGCCCCTGAGGTTTACAAAAAATAGAGTATGTGAAAGTTTATTTCTTTATTTTTTGCTTGCTTCCTTGTCTTTTTATAAACATCTGTTTCTCCTTTTATCATAAATTACAAGGAACTTTTCGTTGTTGCTGCTCCTTTAATTTGATATCAGTCGTAACGTGTTAATCACGTGATGTGCATAGCAATGCTAACTCCCTTAAGTTTAACCCTCCTAGCTTAGGTGAGCTCAGGGTTACCTTTAGATAGACAAAACATGTAGGAGAGCTTTGGACTCATGCCTGCAGGGCATCTCCTTCCATCAGCTGCCATCGCAGGTCTGGCAGGATGCACAGGGCAGGCTCTTTTCATGCCACTTACCAGTTGTCGCATGGTAAATGCAGTCAGATCATAATAACTACAGGCACACACAGCCTGTGTGCTGAAGCTACCACTTATTAGTTGTCCCCAACTTGTTATTGGGACCTATATCATAATTTAAAATAGTGGTATAGTGATTCTTTCAGGTGAGAGTGTGGGGCTGGGGTGGGGAGATTTTGCGAGGAAAAAGCATGAGACAGGGAGAAAAGAAAGTGGGCCTGGTGATGGGAGCTGTGGAGGTGGCAGGAAGAGTGAGGAGGGATGAGGAGACATAAGGGTTTGAGTGGGGCACCAGCTTGTAGTTAGAGGACATGGGCTCTGGGTGGGGAAGCCAGGTCAAAAATGGGCCTTGGTTGGCTCCCAGATGAGAGAAAAATGAAACTAAAGCAATTTTAAAGAAACAGATTTCTACACTAAAAGTAACTTAGGGTCCTGATGGAGCTGGTGAAGGAAGGATGTACAAGCTGCACCAGGAGAGGGGCAGCTGGGTGTGCTGTTGAGGTTTCACAGCTCTGGAGATCCATAACCAAAAGTCAGCCACATGGAGGTTTTTGATACAGCTCTCAGCACTTTTTGGTCTCAAGTTCTTCAGTGTGGATATTCACATAAATGCTTTTGCAAATATGTCTTGATTTAATTTATAGCTTTTTGGAAGAAATTTTTGGGGGGAGGCTCACACAGCATGCAGAGATCAAATGTCAGTCCTGGTCCCCTTCCTATGAAGCTCACCAATACTCACAAGGACAAGCCGTGTCTCTAGGTTTGTTGTGCTAGTCACATATGAGGAGGATGCTATTAAACATTCAAGCCCTAACCTTCCCTGGTTCCAGGAGCCAGAAATATGAAGAAATCATTTGTAGCAGGGCAGTTTGAACAGGATCAGTTTTAGGTAGTGCTGCCAACAAGCTCATCTTCCTAGAACTGGAATAAAAGCGCCAGTGTGGCCAGGACAGGAACTAATTTCAGCACAAACATGGAAGTGATGTGCATCATTCAACACTACTGAAATGGGAAATGTAAAGAACATCCTAAAATTACACAATTAAATGAAGCAAAGATTTAGTTCTCTAGAATACAACTACTAACAATGGAGATCTAGAACCATACTTGATGTGGATTACTTTGTATGGGTCAGACCTTGGGGGTGAAAAGCAAAATATAATAGCTGTAAAAAGGCATAGGACTGCTTACTTACAGACATGCATATTAGAAATGCAATAAAAAGTCCCAGTACAAACTCAGTAGACAGGCTTCAAACATCAGAAATGGCCAGCTCTAAGTTGTTTCTGAATTATGGCAAGCCCTAAAGACGGCCTAAAACCAATTAACTTTTTTTTTTTTACTCTTTTTATGTTTTAAAAATGACCAAAGACATCTCTTTGAAAATATATTACCAAAAAAAAAAAAGAGTCCTAGAATTAAACCTTTTGTGAGAAGATTCAGCCTGGAGCAAAATGTAATGGCTGAGCTATAAAGCACTGAAAACTTTCATAAAGGGGTTCATAAAGAAACACCAACTGACCCTGAACCCAAGGAGATCTAGTAAGTTCCACTGTAATAAACACAGGACCTAGTTAATTTTCACTTAAGGAGTGTATGACATTTGAGTAAGATGTGGTTACTTTATGTTCACTTTCGGGACATATGTCCAATAGATACAAATGAGAGGGGGATACTGCAGTCAAGAGGTCTCCTGTAAGTTACAGCTAGTCCTAGATGAGGTTATAAACTCTGTTAGCCAGGGACTGTGCTTTTTCATGTGTTTGTAAGGTGCCTAGTATGACTGGACATTAAGACCCTATATTTCCTACTTCTATGCCTCCTCTAGACTAGACATAGACAGTGTGGGACGTTTATATAGCTTGTTTCCAGAGCAGTTATATTAAAACTTAAGAACTGCTGTTACAGCTGCTTTCACTGCTTTAATGTTCATCCCATGCCAAAATCTAGACCATGCTATATCCTTACCTGATTAATTGATTTGAGTGTAACATTTAAAAAGAAATTTCCATAATTTGGATTAAATAGAAATAACTCTATGCTCACTCACTCTCTCCAGAAATACATGTGTTATCTGTATGGAAATACTGTATTTATGTGTTTCTCTGTGTTTAATACAGGCATAAACACATGCAATGTGTGAGGTATGAATACAAGGCAGAGAAATCCTTCATTGTCTGTAATTGCTCAGACATCATCCAGGCTTTTATAACACATTTTCTTACACCTCAAGATGTTTCTGCTATTGATGGCTTCAGGACTAGTATTTCATCCAGAAGAGAGGCAAAACCTATTCTAGGTCATTGCCTCTTCTTGGCCAGCGAGGGATGCTCTTGCATTAACAAGACATCCCTGCAGGGGCTTCAAATCTCATCTTCTCCCTTCATCACCACCCCTCTTTCCTTCACCTCCCTCCTCTCCCCTTCCAACCTCAGCTACTGTTGACCTTCAGGCTAGATTTCCCAGTACAATTAAGACAGAACTTCAAAAAAGATCAAATTTTTCAAGCATCCTACATTTAATTTTAAATTCCTCATTTTAGCATTGGTCAGAATTCATTCCAAAGCCAGACAAGAAAGTAAAAGAAAGGCAGATGTTTGTCAAGGCTATATTTAGGAAGCCATTACTTAAATGTGAAAATCAGTTATACTTTAACCATGAGTGAGAAGCACAAAAAGCATATTCTTTCCTCTACATGTGTTTGCAGAGCACTTCTCTTTTCTTCACCAGCAGTAATGATATGTTCCTTTGCTCTCTGCTTCTGCTTGGTTATCAGTAATGTATTGTGGGTCTAACAATGGCACCTGTTTTCACAATACTTTGTGGAATAATGCCATCCATCCCCACGGATTCATTGGTTCACAAAGGTATTGGTGAAAGGTGGGATAGATTTACTCAACTTTTCAGCATAATATGGCTATTGTTCACTTGGAGGGCATGCATAACGAATGGCCTGTAGTGTAAACAGCTCAGCCACTGAGCTCAGTGATTACTGTGAGGGGTCTGTTTGAGGTGGGTATTTCTAGTTCTTTGATATATGACTCATTAAACCCACTCTATATAAGTATTGTTTACAGTGCTTGCTGTACTGGTGGCTTGCATCTGAGTCCTTGTATTTAATTGGAAAGGTATTTTGCCTAAACTTAGAAGAAGTCTTTAAGTGCCTAAAGCCCTCTTACATTTTTCATTATACACCACTGGCAAAGGAGTGGGAAGGAGCTGGGAGTTTCTTATAACAAGAGAAATGACCTTTTGCCTCTACAGACTTCCCTTTGAACTCACTAACCTTCTGTCAACAGAAAGCAAACAGTCGGATAATAGTCTCTTCTCAATCTCTCCAGCCTTTTGTCCTCCCCAGGATGCAAGGGTTGGCCTTGCTCCTCAGTGCTTGCCTTACTAACAGGAGGCAGAGCTCAGGAAGGTAACTACACAGGACTATCATGGCCTAAATTTATTATGTATCCTAAATTCAGATTAACTTTTGTGCTTTGACACCTGCACTGAAATGATTGAAATTATAGATTGCTGGGGTTTTTTAATGGGTTGTGATTATACAGGCCCATTGCTTTTACTCAAAACCAAAACTGCTCAGATCATGATGGGGCTATAACAACAGAAGAATTCATTTAATTGGTGCCTTGTTGAAATATACTTCTCCATCTGTGGTGTGAGTGCTGTGGAGCAGAGCCTGCACCATTGATTTCGTTCCCTCGAATCAATGAGTAAATGGCACACCTAGTCAGTTTTAAGTGGCACACTTCTTGTCTATGTTTTATTAACAGTGGTTAACGACTATGAATCAATACCTGATACAATAATCTCCTGTTAGCTTGGCCTTTACTAGTTCCATGTTGTTACTTACTCAACGACACCTTTAACTTTGCCTTTGTGGTCACTGTTTTTGTAAGTTTAAAAGGTAAGTTAGTGTCTAGGATAGTGAGTAAAATAACAAATGAAAGGAAGGTGGAATGGTTGAAGACAAGGACTAGAAATTATGTTGAGTTCTAGTTCAGTTTCTCTCTGTCTTTCACTGTGACCAAGTTACTGGAGACACATTTGATCTTGATATAGATATTTCCTGTACTACCTCCTCTGACCCTGAGTCTGATTTTAAGGCTGGTAGAATGAAGCTCTGGACAAGTCCTCCTGCTTAGGAAATCTTTGCTAGAGACAAAGTTTCTGTAGAAATTAATGTATCATTCCCTTATTCAAAGACTATACGCAGCTGCGTTTGAAGTGATACCATCCTTGCATTCACCAACATACAGTTCCTGGAACGTGCCCATCTTCACTTGCAGCAGAAAGCTGATTTATCTACCTTGGATTAAGCCCAGGAGTCTGTCCCCTCTTTCCTCCTCCACACATGCACCTTCCCACTTTTCATGTGCATGCAGGATTTGGGGTCACTGAGCTGAAGCTATTTTCAAAGCGTGGATCAGATGAAAATTTTATCTTGCACATTACATTGTTCTACCAATTGCTAAAACAGGACAGATGCAAGTGTTGTAGAACATTTATAATCACTAGAAGGGTGTCATAGGTTTAAAATATTGGTTAGTATTTTGTATTCCTCAATTCTTCATAGAGTTTCATAAGCTTGACTATTCCTTGATTTATATGTTTGTTTCCTAGACAGATCATTTATGAGTTCTTCTTTATGTTGCTCATATTAAATTAACATATTTGTATCTTTATGATAGTTTCCTCCCTCTCCCCCAAACTTTATTTTCTCCCCTGAAACTTTTGAATAATTTTGAAAGTTCCATATAGGCATTAGATACTATTTTTATATACCAGTATGAGCACTTTCATTATTATGATTTACTGTTACAACTGTATACAAAGGCTCCTGTTCAGGTAACTTGGGAATAACCTGTTGAAACCTTGGCTATTAACTCCAATACATCTGACAAATTTGTCAGCATGGATTAATTGTTGTTCAGGAGAATTTTTAGCCATACAAAGTATATAATTTGAAGCACCATTCAGAAGATAAAGCCAGGAGGGAGAACCTTGTCCCAAAATAAGTTTATGGTTTCCTGCCTCAAAAGCTACAAACTTCTGAAGCCCTTTTGTAAGTTAAATCTTACATATCATTGCTAACTTATGTTTCTTACATTTCTGCTGAAGCTAATGTATGCTGACGTTGTTATAAGGGCAGTACCTCTTAACAGGAATGAATTCTTTTTCACACAGCATGTACTGTGTAAGAGCCACAAACAGGACATTGTTTGTGTGATTGTGTTTTTGAGACCTGTTACCTGTGAGCGAGCACGAGCATGCCAGTGGTCACTGGGCTATCCCATCATTAATACTGGAGTTTTTTTTTCCTACATAACCTATTCTGGGACTTCCCAGTGTCCCAAGTTAATACAGTGTGGAGAAAACTGTATGAGGCAGGTTTCCAGATTGCTTCATCATATATACAGCCAGAAATAGTTGAAACAGGTCAGACAACATTTTTTTTTCATTGGAGTGCCCCTAAACTCATGGAAATTCAAAGGGTTCCCAGGGGTGAAATGTAAATTCTAATGAAGCCCAGGTAAGATTCTGACTTGGATGTCTTTCTGGGATTTCTGTTCTTTTAATTTTGCCACTTCCGTGCTGTGTTCCTTACCAGTCTGCCCCCGAGTCAGGAATCTCAGACTTCCTAAGACCTGCAACTCAGAGAAATATATGAGTTTTCTCAATTTTTGTTTCAGATCTGTGCAGAAAATAAATGAGTTCTCAAATCCTACATGAACTAGACTTACTTTTCTCTGGTCATCTTGAATTATTACTCTTAATGAGTAGAATACATGTTTTTCAATGCCATTGAAACAAAAGCTGGAGTGCAAAAATATGAATCTTTGATTAATAGAAGTAGTATGCAGCAATATAACAATAACACCTAGAGACTCAGTGCTTCATTCCTTATCATGTCCCATTCTCTGGATGAGCAGCAGAAGTGTCTGTTCCAAGGAGCTTGCAGAAAAAGGTAAGAGTAGGAGGCATACCTAAGGCAAGTGGGCACAACAGATGTTTTAGAATTACCACAGAGTAAACAATGTATAGAAAATATTTGTTATTGATAGATATTCACATTTTTATTCATTGAATATTTATATGGCCTGTGCTATGCAGTTTTCTCTGGCTTCTGAGTTGAAACGTACAGAAATGGTGAATATACATTTAGATTCATCACCTATTGTACACCTTTTTTTTCATAAGGCAAGACACAGAGGATGTTATGGCATATGCAAAACAACAAAGGATCGGAGCAGAATATAACATCCAAGATGCCACTCCTTAAGGGACATTTACTTTGTAATTTCATGCTCAGTTAGCCAGGAACACTCAAAGGCACCTACACTGCCTACTGCCAGAGTGTAAGCAGGCAAGAGAGAAGCTGATAGTCCTTCTTATGCTCATCAGTAATAAACTGATGAGCTCTTGGACTCCACTTTCTAAAAGAGGAAATGTAATTGTCATTGTTGTGGTTCATCTGGTCTGCAGGGGCAGTGGAATCCCATAATTCTGTGTTTTTTTCTGAGTTCAGAATAGGTCCCCTATCTATTCTGTGATGGCCTATGGTGGCAACAGATTGGTGCTTGATAACCTTTTGGTAAGACTCGATCACTCTTGGAACCTCCTACAGTTCCTGATTCCTGTCAGGTTTGTGTCTGCAGTTCCCTTGTACTGCTAGAAAAGTCATCTTGTTTCCCTGTAAGTGGTAAATCAGAACCTGTCTCTGTGGTGGTTTGTGTCATTCTTTTCTTTACTTTCCCATAGCTTTCTCTTTTATTTTTATTTTGCTACCGCTGGATAATACGCAGCCCCACAGCTCTGGCACAGAGAACTTGATGAAAGTGAACATATAAGAAAAATATTAGTGGCTGCACTCTTCATTGCAGAGGTAATGGCCATTGACATTAATGGGAATTATGCATATGTGGAAGAGCAGTATGGCCCCTTTACTTAATAGAGCCCTTAATATGTTTTAGTGAGCCATGGTGGTGTTCTAAATATCACGAAACCCAAAGGAGATAGAGAAAACAGCCTCTGGCACTGATGAGCTGGATTCATTGCTCTGAGGTGGATGGCTTTTCAGGAATATCCTGGTTTCTCCTCCTCTGGAAATAGTTCTACATGCACTATTCATTGACATGTAAGAGGAAAAGGTGGACAGAAAATGGGGAAAGGAAACACAGAGCGATCAGAGTTGTCAGATGTCAGACTGTCCCATAAATACATAAAAGTCCAAAATTAAACATTGTGCTCACATGCACACACACATATATAATTTTACACATACAATATTTTTGTCTGCCTTTTATTATAATTCTGGTCTAGCCCTGTTTTACACTATGTTCTGTTTTATGAAAGTAAAATGTGAAAATCTACTGATAAGCCAAAATAATAAAAACTTTATGGCATGTCGGGGCTATTTTTTTATTATTATTTTTTAACCTTGATCATGTTATAATAGTGAACATATGTATCCTTGGCCTTAATCACCTTGTCGAGTTAAAGTGTATATTCAACTTCATTTACATGACATATGATCTAATGCTGGAGAACAACAATACCATTGTAGTGCTAATTGAAAACTGTGAGCTGAGAGCCAGAAGAAACCACTGGTCTGATTGCTGAGGGTCCCAGGGAAAGGGATTTATTCCCACACCTGCAGTTGGTCCATAACACTAACATTGTTACCAACATCTGGGTCTAATCAGCACAGAGGCCTTGATATGCTGCTCCTGTGGCACATAAATTTAGCATTATATTCATTTTAAAAGCCCCCTCTTTCAGTTTTTTAAGGACAAGATAGATTCATGGCTCCACAGAGTCTAACAAAGTAGAAACCACAAACAGAGTAAGTTACTGCCAGGTTTCTTAGACCATACCTACCTAGTATATGCCACTTAAATAATGGAATTTTATGCTCAGTTCTGGCTTTCAAAAATGCATCTCCATAGAATACAAAGTTCAGCTGAAAAACTATGTTTAAGGTAAAAAGCAAACACTCTTTTGCCAATTTGCATATATCAGTTTTTATTGTGACATCTGAGCTATATCAGCCAGAGGGATGGCTGCAGAACCAGTGACGGTCCCAGTGCTTCACAGGAAAAAGCGCAGCTCTTCTTGGACTGGTGTCCAACCCCAGGCCCAGGGAGAGGTGGCTGCACCAGCCAACGCTGCCCATGTGGGAGATGTTACCCAAACGGTGCTCCAGTTCAATGCAGGAGAGACTGGATTCCCTGTCCATGGTTTGGATATCAGGCTCACTATTACAATCAGAGAAATACCTCTGTGATACTGTCTTCCTGTACGTGGCATTGTGGATACGCAAGGCAGTTGGAAAAACAAAGGCAAGATGTGGCTGATGTGCCTGTGGGGGCTCATCTGGGTGCTAAACAGTTCACTGCTCTCATACATGGTTACCTGTGGTGCTCTTGAGCTGCAAGAGATGATCTCGTGCACAGAGTGCTGCTTTGGCACGCGAGAAAACTGGGTCTCTCTTGCAACTCGGCGTCTACGATTTATGCTTGAAAATACGCTGTACCTTACTTTTCTAATTCTGAAAGTACCCTTGCCTCACTGGCTACTGTGAAGCTACAACCCCGTTCATAAAGGTGATGAAAGTATCCAGAGCAAATGGAAATTGTACAAAGCGAGAGAGAAAAAAACATAGGACTGAAAGCCAGGCTGCCTAGGCCAAAGAGCAAAATTTAATTCTTCATTTGTTGAGGATAACCAGTGATTATTTTTGCTAATGCATCCCTTGGCTGTCTTTGTAACTATCTAGCTAACCGGCTGTTCACCTTTGTATCTTCATGTATTTTCCTGGAAAGCCTCTACAAACAATGGGACAGACATGGACACCATTACAGGAGAAGGGTATTTTTTCTGCTGTTTTTCCATATCTACATATCTTTAATATCTATAAATGGTGAATATAATTGCACGGATAATTTTTTTGTTAGCAGATCCAGAAATGAATGACTTCTGATCCTACCTCTGGCACTGATCTTTTCTAGCTGCAGGTAGTTCATTTACTTGTTGCTTCTCTTACCTACTGTGCCTTTTGGGGATAAATAATGATATAGAGGACTGTTTACCTAAGGTGTCAAGATACGAAAATGCTACAGGGATATAACGGAAGCTTAACACTGTAACCACTGACTGAAGTGTAATTACAGCAGTTGGCTGAAACATAGGGTTTCATCTTGCTCACTCTACTGTCAAGAAGAATGTCCATTTCATGAGAAAACCTGTTTATTGTAAAGGCACAAAATATGTCGTTTTGTAACATCCACAGCCTTCTCAATATCAGTGGGATGGTGGGAGAGAGAGGAATTTCCTTTTTATTACTAATAACTCCAGGTGGAATTTTTAAACTGAGGAGTCATAATTTAAAAGCAGAAGATGTCAATGGAAATATTAACACGCTGAAACAGATTCTCAGCCATTATAAATCGAGGTAGCGCTATTAATTTCAGTAGAACTACATTTCACCTAACTTGAGGAGAAGGTGCATTATTTATGGTATGACTGCAAAATCTGTCACTTGATTTACCATAGAAATGTGTTCTGGCACTAGCAATTTGTTTTGGTAGTATGCCAGTTTGCTGGCTTTGAAGGATTTCCAGTAGCCAAAGGGGAGTTTTAGCACCCTGCATTGCCCTACCCCCATGTTCAGTGTCCATGGGTCCGTGGTGGATTTGTCACGTTTCCCTTCCAGCAGCATCGATCCGTTGTCAGCTGTGCTGCTGTTCAGCACTGTGCTGTGACCCCACACGCCTGGAGCCCGTGGGGCTACCAAGTGTCACCTGATGCAGTCAGCAAGAGCCACACTCAGGGATTGTTAGAGACTTTCAGTTTGTACCCTTCCTCATTCTTGTTTCATTCACCACCATGAGAATGAATGCCTGCCATACCATCTCTCTGTACTCCTGACCAACTTTGTGACCAGAATGAGAAATTTGAATTTCAATACCTGTGGTCTAACCACAGCTTCCACACTCAGGAAAACCTGCCATGCTGCCCATGGAAGATGCATGGGAGGAAGAAATGAGATTGGGCTCCCTCGTTGTCTGTGTGAAAGGCTCTCTCTGTGCAGCTGTTTTGGCTTTTTAGCTTCTCTGCATTGCTGTGTTATTGAAAGTGCTGCTTAAATCAATTAAATCCTAATTATTAAAATAGACTGGCTAATTTTGATAGGTTCTTTCCTTAGAAGTTACTCTTATAAACAGGAGGAATTTGGTAAAGTTACCAAAGCCAAAAAGGTCAGAGCAATGAAATTTGCTGGTGTGTCTTTATTAGCACAAGTCCTGAGCCACACAGAGATCTCACGTGGTAAAAACCGGCATAAACTAACAACCAGGTCATATAACTGGATGGCCACTGTGTGGATATCACAGAGTCCAGGCTTTTATTTCAAGTACTTTACAGGCATATTACTGTAAGGGTATTGTATCTGACTTAATTACATATTCTTCAGGCTGATGCAATTAAGATACAACAACTGCATTAGAGACATTTAAAAGAATAACCAGACTACGGAGAAAGCATCTCCCATCATTCCATGTTTTTGAATCAAAGTGCAATCGGTGGTGTGTCACAAGTAGAAAAAGAGGAGTTAAGCTTATGCCATTGGATGTTCTGATCATTCAGTCATATTTATTTTAATGTGTGAAATGCAAAAATATGATCAAATGCAGATGTGTTATTATTTTAATCATAATATCTTACTGCATTTTATGTAGTTCCTTCTAATGTGATACCAGTGGTTCTAATGAGCTGTTTAGGGTTTTTTGAATTTCAAAGCATGACCTCCTAAAAATTAGGATATTTCTTTCATCCAGGATAATTTTGCTGAAAAACACCCAACTTTTCAAATATTAACATATATTTGATGTGGAAAGGGACATTGGACATATGACAACAAACTAAATGGCTTGCTTGTAAAATGCATTTATAAAATGAAGAAAAATTCACAAATATCATTCTGTTACTTTCTCAAAGCACTTGTGATGGCAATCTACAGCTAATCCCCAGTTCTGCAAGTCATAATACAATAGTCTGCTAGGCACAGTAATATACCCACATGGTGCTGATTGCAGACCTGAAAACATTTCCCTCAGGTGTTTTCTAGAAATCATAATTTTTTCATTGTAATTAAATTACCCAACTACTTTTTTTCTCTTTATGAATCATTCACAAGCTAGAGGTTAGTTTCTGTGACTCTGTTTGTTATGTGCAGCCAGTATAGAAAAGTTAATTTGAAGGAATATCTGACTATGTGATGTTCTTAAGTTGTACATTTCAGTTAGCCAATATGGCCAGGTCTTCAAAGGGAACTGGAATCATTGCAGAAATGTTGCTGGTTTGTATAGAACATCCTTTGAATTAGGAACCTGCTGCTATTGCCTATTTGCCCTTAAAGATCAGAGCCTCTGTTGTGCACGACTCTGATGATTCACCTAAAACACATGATTCGACTTCTTAACCCTCAGTGGATGACTGAAACATTTTAAGCATCAAAGTCAGGAATAGGAAGATAAAAAAGAGTGAAGTTTGAATATCCAAGTAAGGCACTCAGCTCTTGCTAAATAGTGATGCTCAGGCACCCAATTCCTCTAGCTTTTTGAAAATCTAGTTACTCTGCTGATTATTGCAGTGGGCCATTTTTAGACACCAAACATTAGTGCAAAGAAAAGCAAATGACAGAAGTTTTAGAAGAAAATGTTAAGAGGTATAAGTGTGAGCCTTCTTCAAATATTCAAATACATGTTCAGACACAATTTTTGCAGGTATTTACCCACTTCTCAACTTTTCAGAAAAGGGATATTTGTATCTATGTTCCACACAACTTAGTGTCCATTCTATTTCAAAAGATTATAAAATTCTTACATTACGTACCACTATTTTATTAACCACAGCGATACTTTTTCCTGAGTATTCCAAGAGGGGTTTTTTTTAATACAGAAAGTGACAAATTGTCTTAATTGGCAGTGTCAGTCTTCTTCAAAATTCCACGCTTTCAAACTGAGCAGATGATTAAAGGCTGAGAGACCATAATGAATCAGATCTGCACTATATGACTTTTGCATTCCTCCCTTAGAATTGTGTATAATGTATAAATGATGGCTGATTTAATATATTGATAGGAACAGAAGAAAGCAAATGTTCCCATGTGATAATAATTCTTAAATGTGTTTTGCAGTACCTCAAAGAGCCCGTGCATCGGAGCTTTCATTGGGGTGGATTATAGCAAATGTTGCATGCTTTTATTATCTGCTTATTACGTAGCAGTTTTACTTGCGTCATATGTTTAATTACCACATTAAATCATGGTTTCTAAACATCAGTTCACAGCAGAAATCTTCTCTGAAATCTTATCTTCTTTTTTTCTTTGGCCATGTAACCAATAGCAAAAAGGTTTTCTCCTTTTCCCTTTGTAGTCTAAATTCCCATTTAGTGTCTGTAATACTATCCCTGCCTAGTGCAGCAACTCACTACTTACAAGAGTGAGGAAGGAAAAGTCCTTTTTTTTTCCTTGAATGTGCATATTCCTGGTGGAGCTTAAAAACTCCCATAAATCAATAAAGTAATTGCTGCATAATGACCTATTGTTGGTGAGCGTGCCCAGAATGATGTCATTGGGGGGTAATGGAGCTACTGAATCAAAAAAATGGCAGCTGTTTCCAATTTATTTGAGAGTCAGTTGGACAGAAAATTAAATAAACACATAGACAAGCAGGACAAGGGCAAGTCCTTGCATTATTCTTATGATAGTTTTAATTCAATCGCAGAAGTCAGCAGGCAGCTGATATTGTGGCCCAGAGTTTCAGTAATTGCCTGTCTCCTATCTCAGTCAGACTGCACATGCTCATTTCATCATTTTAAGCTTTTGTGACTCAGATAAAAAAAAAAAACAAAAAAAAAAAAAAAAAAAAAAGACCATTGAAACAAAGATGAAACTTAGTTCTTTTTTCTCCCGCCCTCTCCCCTCCCTTCGCAGCATAGCAGGCTATCTGGGAGATATATTAATAGAGAGAAATTTTAATTTCTTCCTCCATCTGCCTCTCTGGGGCTTCTACCCTCCTTTCCCTAGGATACGAAGGAGAGTTTTCCTTTTTTTAATCACTCTTATGTCCTTTGGGAAGCCCCCTAAAGTTTGATATTCGCTGGGGAAAAAGAAATGCCACCCGGCTTCACACTCTCTTCTCCACTGTGAATAACAGCTTTGATGTGCTCCTTTGAAGTTACTGGCTCGAGGCTGCATTAGGAAAGCATCAAATACAGCCTTAGCACTGCCTGTGGAAGCTGGTAGCATGTAGTGTTTGCACACCGGACTTGGGGGCACCTAACGTGCTCGTGGCAGCCGAATGAACACAAGGAGGGAACGCAACAGCAACAGCAGGTCTCCATCACAGCGTACTCTTTTTCTTTTGCCGCCCCTATTCCCATTTCCTACTGGCAATGCATTGAGAACACATCAACATCCTTGATATTTTCCAGTTCTTCAGGTTCTCATGACACCCTTGCACCCTTTAGGAGCTCTGCTATGGGTTATAACATTGGAACATCACATATGACTCCAGTCAGGCAAGGGGAAAAAATTGAGTTTGGTTCTCTATTTATTACTTCAGGGTAACATGGTTTGAAATCCTACTTCAGCTATTGTTGCCTTAAAATAATCAAAATTATTTCTTTGGATACTAAAATAATTTTGTGTCACCAATCAGTTATTGGACTTATGGCAAGAATTATAATGTTTATTCCTTAGTATTTGGACTCTTAATGTGATGGTCTTCACATTTTTAAACCCAGTGTGGATTTTTAAATTCTCTGTTCTTCCTTTACTTAAAGATGGATCTTTTTTTTTGTGTGTGTGTGTGTGCGTGTGCGCGTGTGTTTTCTGTGTCTACATAACCAGACACAGTGAAGTTAATGTTTGTCTCCAAGATGGAGAAGTGCTTTTCCATATTTGTCATCACAGATCTCTTCAGATCAGACATCTCTTTGATCATTTTAACTGTGTTTTATATGCTTCATAATTTCCTTGCTGAGTACCTTATGTTACATGTTACTTTATAAATCAATAAATAATAGCAATAATTAAAAGAGTGTTCTGTAGTAGAGGGCTAGATGAAAAAATAGGTTATTCCATTAACCTTTTACCTCTGGAGACAGGAATTTCAAATTTATGTTAGGTCACAAGAGCAAATCAGTTGGTCTCTTGTGAACTTTAGTCCACATCACTAACCACTGCATCACTTCTCACAGTCCCTCCTGATTGACAGCTTTAGTCTGGAAGAATAACAGATCTTTTGCAGCTTGTAAGACTGAGATGCACTGGCAAAGCCAGCACCTACGCCTACTGTGCCTTGTTCTGCACAGAACCACTTCTGAAAAAAACCCTTCCAATGCCTTTTATCCCCACATACAGCCCAAATAAGCTAACCTAATATCTAATCATCAAAATTGTAACTGGTAAAAGTAGGAAGTAACTTGTGCAAGTAGGAAGGGGGGAGTTGTTGGGTTTTTTTGTTTGTTTGTTGGGGTTTTTTTAGCCCTGTCCTATAAAGTAGCTCTCAGAGAATACAATAAATGTATTAAAAGAAAACTTGAGTTGTTGTTGATGGTATTGTGTCATTGAATACCCAAGTGTAGGCAACATATGTGTTAGTGAAGAGCTGTCTATTCCATCAAAGATCTGACTGATTACATGAATTAACAAACAGACCTTTAGATTATTATTACTCTCATCTCCTTCATTTCTACTTCTACCTTCCTCCATCAGTTATTGATGTAGCTCCGGTGTCTATACTCTGAGGAGGTCTGAATGGCCAAATGAATTGTAAATGAAATAAGTACTGAATGTTCACAAACAGATAGTGTCACAGTACAACGGTATTTTTTGTTAATTACTCTGAGACCAGGAAGGCAAATTATTAAGTGGAATCTCAGTTTTAAGATGGAAGCTCATCGTAAAAATAGAAGGTAGCAAAAATTTTGGAAGAATAGTTTTTATGCTAGAGAACCTGCATGTATAACATCTGCTTGCTTGGAATTGAAAACCCATATTTTTTTTCTATTATTTATGTAATTTGGAAACAGAAGGGACTTGAATTATATTTTTTCATTAAAAAATGGAAGAATTCTACCAATTCTACAGATGCTAAGATTTTAATTTTTGACCAAGACATTTCAGCCATACCTACTTCAAACAGTACTTGCTACCAACTCTCATTCTTTCTTGTTGTTTCTCAGTTCTTTGTCTATTCAAATGCCTTGGGTTTCTATTCTGTGTTGTAGGTGAGACAAGCAGTTTGAACTTTATTTAATGCATGATTGAATGAAGTTTTTTTCTGGGATTTCAGACAGTTATCTGTTAAAATAATACTTTCATTTCCCTGGAGCTTGTCAGCTATATGTATGAGCTGACACATGGTACTTCCTGAGCTTTAAAAATTTGCATTAAGTTTCTTTTTCCTGAATTTGTGGAATTATCTGGGGTTTTTATTGGTTTTGTGTAAATTTAGCATTGCCATTTCCTAATGATAAGTGCTTTAAGAAATACAATAGGTAGAAATATTTGTGAGGGAGGTTTGTGAAACACTCTGGTGTTCAAACAACTGCTGTCTTCCTTCTGTCTGAGGGTCTGACGTTTATTTACCAAATACAAGGGATAGGGTCAAGTCCAATTATAATCACCACATGTATCTGCAGGTCATAACAAGGGAGAGATGCAGTCCTTTTTTTTTTTGCTTTTTTTTTTTTTGATGGTGCTTTGTTGACACTTGCAAAAGACACCCCAGAGTGGACTACACATTTTTGTCTGTGCTATTCCTGTTGCCAGGATCTCACACACCATTTCACAGCTGTCTTGGTGAATACTGGTGTTCTCTTTACCACAAACTGCTTTGTATCTGGATTATACTTTGGTTTAAAAGTGAAAAATTACTGAAATCTTGTTAGTACACCTTTGGTGACTTACTTAACCTCTTCCTCCTGCCAGTAGTTCCTCTTTTGGAAGTACGAAAGTGACCTGAGTAGGCCTTCTAAGGGCGCTATATTATATTTCTTGTTGGCCATCCTAATGATAATCTTAGCTGACACCAGACTTAGTAGGCAAAATAAATAAAAATAAACTCTGTATGTTTCAATTCTCAGAATTGAAATGTCGTATTGAATAAGGATACAAAGGTGTTTATGGTGGGAGGGGTGACTGGGCGTGTTGTGGAAGGTTTGAGTAAGGGCTAACAGGGATGTGGAAGGAGAAGGGAGTACTGAGATTCAGATACGGAAGTTGGTAGAAAAGAATCATTTTTAGGAGTAAGAAAGCAAGTGTGACTATGAAGCTTGCCTGTTGTACCTCCATAAAAAGTTGTTTTCCGAAGAAACCAGTCTTGGTCTGCAAAAATTCAGTTTTCTCATGTTGTTACTCAATACAGTTTATATGAAAAAAAATATCCCTTAGAAGGGAAAGACTTTTTCATAAGAAAGTTTTGCACTGTTCTTTAAGATGGTCAGATAACATAGATAACACTGAAATTTCTCTGGAAAAAAGCTGCATAAGTGGGCTTTATCAGAATATATTTTGTCCACAGTTTTGGTATTGTTCTATGCTTTGTGATCTTCATTTCTGCAGAGGGTTGCATCTACCACTTTGGTTCAGAAGTGAAATTTCATTCATATGCACGTCAGTCATGCTTTTGAAGACTGAGACCAAAGCATTAAATAGGAATTAGAAAGTGAACGTGAGAGGAGTCAGTCAGTTGAAGAATATTCTTGGCATAGCTTGTCATGTGGATAAGGTAGGCAGCTCCTTCTCCTTCCTGGAGAAAGTAAGGTGCAATTTTCATTTTTGGCTTCAATTACAACACTGAAGTTACTGATAGTAACCCAGCATAGAGAGAAGTGATGCAAGAGTCTCACAGGGATTGGTCTCAAGCCTTCACACTCCTCAACCTGATCATGATATTCCTGGATACTTTACCTCCAGGCTTAATGGAAAGTCAAATGTGCCCTGTGGCTTCAACCTGCCCCCCCCAGGAAGTGGAGGAATAAATGCCTTCAGTAAAGATATTCGTTTGTAGCTCTTCACAACACTTTCCTTTCTGAGTAGAGTGTCTCCAGTCTTGTGTAGATCTGGCTCTGTTTTGTGCCACCCTCCAGACTTGATTGTCAGGTTCTAAGGATGACAGGAACTTCCTGATGACTCCTTTCATATGTATTTTGGGTAGAAAGGGGAAACTGGAAATGGAGCAGTGATTAAAAAGAGTCTGGTGGGTGTAATTTCCTTTTCAAGAGTACTTCTTTCAACAGAAGCACAAACTGTTTCCTGTAGTGATGAAGGTAGTTGTTTTTTGCTGGCTTTTGTCAGGTCCATGGGTGTATAGAGGGTGGCTGCAATATTTTTCATCATTTTAAAGTATTTTTTAAGTCTTCTTGTGCTTTGTGATGGGGCTTACATTCAGCCACACACGGTAGGGCAGACAATACATTTTGTTTGCAGCTGGAATTTTCTTTCCCAATTAGTTCCATATGTATTTAGGAGACCTAGTCAGTGAAGCACATAGACAGCTTTTCACAACAGTTGCTACGTGGGTCTATCACGTTGGTTGTGCAGTCTAGGTTGATTAGCTGGTTCTTTGTGTGAAATAGTTCTGTTGCCTTGATTGCAGAACAGTGTGAGGTTCACTTTGCCTCTTTTCTGCAGTCGTGTGGTGCTGTAAGTGTCAGTCCTAGATCTGGTGGTGAAACTCAGAGTGCTTTTTAGCCTGGAGGATTTCTCTGTACATGAGGTTTATTTACCACAGTTTATCTGTGAACTCTTCTTTTTACCATGGCTGCTTATTTTCCTTCCAGGTTAAAAATACATACATTTAAACCAAAGTTTCTCTTTAGTTTAAAATTATAAATCCTGCATGTGAGATTTCCCATTTGTTTGTCAGCCTTGCCAACATTTTGCTGAAGAACTTGTGAAAAGTGAGTGAGGGCTGTTTTGCATAAAGACAGGGCTGCTTGTGGGGGGTGACTCCTCAACCAAAGCTGCTCATGAAACATTTTAGCAGTAGCTTTATTTTCTACTGAACCTGAAACTGGAAGAAAAGGTACTCTTTCAGGAAGAAACCTGGTGAGGAAGTGATGGGCAGCTCCGCTGGACTCTTCTACAGTACCAAAGCAGAAAAGGCATCTCATCACCAATTTCTATGATACTACTAAGCACTGGAAACAAAGGAACAGAGGTATTTTGACAGACCAGTGCTGGTGCTGGGGATCTTGCTCTTGTTCTCTCCTTGGTCCTCTCTGCAGCTCTTTTTAGGGCTCTTGGCTGGCAGTCCTTACCCTGGGCCTAGAGCAGAAGTGGCAGTGAGGTGTCTACGACCTTCTTCTGCTGTGCCTTTCTACTGGGTTTGAGATGCCCATGTACTAGCACAAATGCTACCCAGGTTACTTCCTTGCACCTACAGCTGCCCTATGGTGGATACACGCAGTAGGAGTAGCTCTGCTCTGCTTCAGCACATTCAGGAAGAGAGGGTGCAGCACTTTTGGCTGGAGAGAGGGTGCAGCACTTTTGGATGGAGAGAGGGAATGGGACGTATCTGCTTCAGTTCCTCCTCTCTACTCCTCTTTCTTGGAGCTGAAAGGCTCTCTTGGAGCAGAAAGGCAGGTAGCATTCTCCCAATTCCCCTGGCAGAATTGGAGGAGAGAGGAAGAGACGGAGCAGCACACAGGAATATTTTTATAGTTATTGTAGTTTTGCAGCTAATATGCTTGGAAACGTTGGCTTCGCATGGTGTGCTCAGTTTATTGACCATTACCATTAATGAGATGGAGAAAAGTCACCAGAGACCACCATCAGTATCAGTCAAAACTAGAAACTCCCACACATGCTAAGGAGAAGGAGAAATGGGGGTGAGGTGCAGGGTGGCATGAAGGAATCACAGAATCATGCAGCATCACAGAAAGGTTGAGGTTGGAAGGGACCTCTGGAGATCATCTTGTCCAAGCCACCTGCTCAAGCAGGGTCACCTACAGTCCATTGCCCAGGACCACGTCCAGTCAGGTTTTGAGTATCTCCAGGGGTGATCACTCCATAACTTCCCTGGGCAACCTGTGCCAGTGCTCAGTCACCCTCACAGTAAGAGAGTTAAAAAGGAATCTGGGGCCATCTCTCCTTTTCTATGCCCCTGGGGAATCAAAATGCAGTGGCCATGGCATCAGCAGGGATATTGTGAGTGGCTGCTTGGGAAAAAGTGTACTGAGCCAAAATCTGCTGCTGATGACAAAGAGCCAAGGATCTGAAGATTTTATAAGGACCTCAGAGAAAACATCAAGCTAGAGGCAAACCCCTGGGACACTTATCCTGACAGAAAAACTCTGAAGTATCTGAGTTTCTGACTCAACCCTGAGCCAGGAGCTAGTGAGGAGTGTCTGGATAGCTTTCCACAACTTAGTACCATTTTCCTCTAGGTATATGTGTGTCCAGGGAAACAGCTTCCCAATCATTTATGCATACAAGATTGGAAAGTCTGGCAAGCGACCACTGAGCACAGTAATTGCATGCAGCTAGAAAGCAATCGGAATGAAAATGGGACCCATTTGCTGGTTTTAGCAGACATTTCCTGTAGGTCTTCAGTTTGGGATTTTTCATTTCCTTTCTTGTTCTGTGTGTTCTTTGACTTCTTAGGATTACAGCATCTCTTCCATTACTGGAAGGAGGTTATACCTATAAAATGTACTAGGTAAATAAAGACCTGCAATTGAGACGTAGCTAAACAGAGAATGATTAAAAAATTGATACCAAGCTATCTTTATGAATAACTATGATGAAATCAAGCATACCACTTAAAGCCTTTAGTTATGTGTTAAAAAATAGTTAAAATTTCCTTGAAAAAACATTTTAAGAGTAATAGTCTGTGTAATCACCCCACATATGATATATCATCCTGAAGTTTTGAAAACTCTTTGGTTGAAACTTTAACAGCTTTGCTTAAGAAATGCTAAACAGCAAATACCCTTTCCAGAAATGCCATCCACTGTAAACCTGTCAGACTCTTACTTAGCTATTAACCTTTCTCGATGAAATTGTAATAGTGCTGTTTAAAAGAATGCTGAATATCAGAAACATTTCACTAATACATAACAGATGGATACCATATCCAGAAATATTTGTAATGTAAACCAAAGCGCTTAGCAGTTTTACACTGAGAGCTCAGAGATGGGCAGGAAACAGTTTTCCCATCCCACAAGAATTTAACTTTTTCATATTTTCCTACTCTGATGACTATATAGAATATTAAAGAACCTGGAGTTTCTCATAATAGAGTAAATAAAGATTATTTTTTCTAAGTTCTAATCTATTTGCTTTTTAATCCAAGCACATTACATACTTATCTAACTTATCCTCCACACACATTACATATTTGTTATTTAACACATCTTTCTTGGTTACAAACATCCTGCCCTGAGAGGTCTTCAGATTCAATAGTCAAAGGTTTTCTTTTTCACGTCCATCTCCTTGACTGAAAACCATTTTCCTAGTAGGTTAAAAGAGTAAAAGAAAGTGTTAGAGCAAAACTGTGAACTAACTGAAATACAGATTCTATATGTCACACACCTTTTATAACTCTCCATATGTGAGAATAACTGATTTTTCCACCCTGTTTACATGGCTGATTTCACTGTTGGACTTGATCCTGGGTGTAACCTTTTTTTTTTTTTTAAATAAATGAAGTCTGGGAAAACTTAGATTTGCTGATTTCCAACCAGTTATAAGTACGAGGAAGGGGACACTTGCATTTGGAATATCTTTGTGAAGATGTGCTTTTTTTTTTTTTTCATCTTCTGTAATAGTTATACCCATGGCTTTAGCTGGCAATCATGTTTCTATAAAAGGATGGAATATGTTTCCAAACAGTGTCTTAGTTCAAAATAGTTGAGCACTTCTTATGAAATGTAACTACAGCTGAAAAAAAGTACACTGTGTCTTCCATTTAAGAACTAGTAGACACCCTGCTAAAAGATTGTGTCATTGAGCCTGAAGATTTGGATGCAACAGAGAACAAACTATTATCATGTGTATATCTGTAATATGAGAAAGTAGTACATTTTATGATTTATTTTTAATAACTATGAAGCAATATGTTTTCAGAAAATTTTGATTTGGTGTGATGGAAGCAGAAACCCCGTGTTCAAAAAAATGTTTCATCCTTCTATTATGAGAATCTGATGTAGCCAAGATGTTTTAGCGATGATTTTCTATCATTGGCAGCTTGTGAAGACTGTCTTTTCTCGTTGACAAATATGCGTAAGAATAAGGCATTGCCTTGACATTTTTTTTTTTTTGTGAACTACTGCAATAATTTCCCCTTTAGATTTATGACCAGGGCTTTTAATTCATTAAACTAAGACTTCATGTAAATTTTTGTTCTTCTAAAAAACTGTGCCTCTTCTATACCTGCTCTTCAGGAGCCGTGCTCCTGAAATTCTACTTCATGAACACTGAAACAATGAAGCAAGAGATGTTGTAACTTTCCTATTAATTAGAGGCTTTATATCCAGACGAGTATCTTTATAAATATCTCTATACATTTACATAGATCCATGTTTGATTTCATTTGTACCTCCTATATTTCGATTCAAGAATCACTGGATATAATTTTGTGGCCTACAATACACAGTCAGTCAGTCTAGTTTTCATCAATAATCTTAAAATAATGTTAAGCCATTTCACATTTTTGTGTAACTGGCTTGCACTGAGTATTTACTGCTTGTGCTGTTAATTAGTTGTGGGAATGTAATCTGATTAATGTTGCTCCATGAACATTTTGGTTTTGACTTTTTTTTTTTTCCCAAAATATTTTTTTTCAGTGGCAAAAACCACTAAAAATTACCGTAGAAAGTGACCAGCATTTAAGCTAACAACCCTGGATACGTTCTTTCAACAGCTGAAAAAATAAATCATAATTTTTTAAAAAAAATTTGAAATTTGTACTGTGCTTTGAATTCTAAAAATTGCTTTGAACTAGCAAACTCAAGAAATATTATAGGTTAAGTTTTTTAAAAAGTCTGGAAAAATACTTTTTTTTTTTGTCCAGGAAAAAAGCTATTCAGAGACATTACTTCCCCACTGCCACTGTGCAATATGGAGAACTTTTTCAAAATTCCTTCTGATGTAATTTAAAATTAAATTTAAACAGGACTTTTTTTTTTTTCTCAGGTTATCTTACCTTAGGAAGGACTGTTCTACATTATTAACCTTCTGAGAAAAAGCAGTGGTAAAATTTAAGGCTGGAAAGCTATTCCATAGTATGTTTTTTGTTTGTTTGTTTGTTTTATTGTTATTATTTTAAAATTTATTAAGAGATATACACTCTTATTTCATAATAAAAGTGCGTCTGGCAGAAATACTTAATTTGCTTTGATGTACTTCAAGTAGCTTTGTTCCTGGTAGGCACAGTAGCTGTGTCCACACGGACCAGTGGTGCAGGGTCACTGTTTCACAGTCACAGCCAAGCAACACTCATCCAGGCTGTAAGTTCTTAGGTACCTGCTCCAGGGCTACTGTGACTTGGAAATCTTCTTAGCTCTCATTATAACTGTGCCTCATTTATGTTAACAAACAATTAAATGGTCCTGCTGAGGGAGGCTTCTGTTTTGTTTTGTCATTGCTTATGATCTCTTCCTTCATTTTTTGGGTGGGATCTTTATGTGTGAGTGGAAAATGCGCCGTTTATGTAAAATCTTCTCAGTGATCTCTGAGTTTTACTAGCAAATTGTGGGTGTATTTTCTGCAGCTCCACAAAGGTGTTGACCTGAGACTTGTTGGTCTCCTGCCTTACCTAGTTCAGCTATCTTAAATACTATATCATAACAGAAATATCACTGGATCATACTTTCCCCACCTTACTGTACTGGAGTGTGTCCACTTCTGACATCTCGAAATCTCTTCAAGCGTGAGCTCCTCAGTCCCCAGGCTGCCTCCCTCCCTTCCCACAGCTGGGGCAGCAGCCTCACCTGCTGCTCTGCTCTTCCCAGAGCTCACCCTTCCCTGAGCACCTCTCTTTTCCCACAAAAGCCTTTTTAACCTCTTTATCTATCAGTTTCCAGGATGAGGAGAACAGCCTATGACAGCTGGGGTAGACAAGGAAAGAAATGGTTGTGTGTGATTGTGCCCTCAATGTTTTTTAGGAGGTTGCTTGTCTATAGCTGATTGTGTTGCTTCCTTCCTTGCTTTTCTCCCCTAGCTTTTTGTTAAGATACAAGTATACGTTTATACAGGGAAGTTTTACAGTTATTTTCCCCACTTCCCTATCAAAACATTAGCAAAATGTTAACACAGCACGATCCATAAAATTCCCAGTAGTTGCAGGCTTTTAATCTGATGTTGTAACAGATATTGCCCCTGCCAATTCCGGCTAATTTGCACTTTACATGTTTCCAGTATTTATGAGCACAAGGAATGCTGTGCCATGCCTTCTTATCCCAATGGATAAGGCCCTGCACTAAAACCATGCTAAAACACATATCCATGTGCTGCATCGTAATTGAATCGCTGAGAGAGGTTTTAGCTGTTCCCAGCCAGCCTTGTTACCTATGTTAATCTGGATGGTAGCCTAAGAAGGTCTCGAATTCTTGAATGTGGGTCACTTTTAAGGCAAGTTTTCTGTGTGAATCAAGAATGAAGTGCACAGTCTCTCTGAAGGAGAATGGATAGCTAATTCCTTTTTTTTTTTCATGTACGTATATCGTTCTCTCTCACACTTATGAGTGCATACACACAGAGACACTGTAAGCTTTTTATAGTTAATAGGGCCCTCGGCATTTTGAAGCCTTAGTCTTGACTAGGCTAATTTGTTTTATTCTGCTTTCCTTCTGTTGTAGTTTCATAAGCGTTTGGGTTTAGTTTAAGTGAAGTTCCTTGTGATCATTCTGCATGAAGGGCACCACAGAAGTAACACAAGAATGATTGAACTGATTGAATGAATATACTCCTCCCTGCTACATTCTCCTCTTCAGTGGTATTTAAAAGAAAGAGGGATGGAGGCTTTTTAGATGCTATTTGGACTGTATATTTTTGTTGTGCGGTCTTTCTACAATTTCTGTACTTAAAGCATCAAAATATTTAACCAATGGGGTCACCCATGAAACGTTGCCTATCTGCTATTGTACAGCTTGTTTTTAAACTAGAGAGAAACCACCAAAAAGGTAAAGGAAGTATTCTTTATGCTCTTTCTTGAGACACCTTTGTAGTGGGTCACTATAACCTGACAGGGGAGTGCAAAGATGAATGGTGGTCAGTCAAGTCTTCCTATAGCTCCTTAAGCTACATGAAGGTTGTGACAAGAAATGGTGTTTACTTGTACCTTCAGACTCCAGCAAACCAACCACAAGAGGCTGAGCAGGGCTATATTACCAGTGTAATATGGAGAGCAAGGAGAAAAAGTGAGTTGCCTCTTGCCAAGTAACCTATCCCAAAGGAGGTAAGGACATATTAACATGACTGCACTGTATGAGACGTCACCTGAAGACTGTGTACAACACAGTCAACCACATTCAAGAGAGCGGAACTCAAAGCAAAGACATGTTCAGAGAAGGGCCACCAGGAGAGAAGCAGCAAACCTATATTTTGAGAGGATACTAAAAATAACTTGGCTTTTTTAACCTAGCAAAGGAATATCTATGAGCACATCAGGAGAGCATATGCCAGGGAGTGAGAAGAGATAGCTAAACTCAGCATCAATAAAAAATTAAATGCATTTAACCAGTCATAAACTTCCTTTACCTGAAGGAAGTTAGAAAATGAAAGTAAGTCCTCAAATATTAAAATATTGAGGTTTTGAAGAGCATCTCCAGAGATGTCATGGGAATGAAAATGGAAATGCTTGTAAAACACAGTTCAGTCATTCTCTGTATAAGGGATCATGTGATGTGATTGCTTATGATAGTTGGATGGTCGTCTGGCCTTGATGACTCAAGAAGTCCCTTCCAGTCTTACTTTAATGGACACATAAAAGAAATCTATTTCATAGAAAAATGGTCCCAATTGGAGTAATAGAACAAATGGGACTTTCACTTTTATTGCTAAATTCTGCAGTTTTTATCAATAAACTGTTGCACTGCTAGAATTATGCTCTGAATATTATTAACTCTGATTAAAAATTGTGTCCAAAACATTTATGACTAAGTGAGCACCTCTGGACTTCTTCTGGCATCTGTCATACCATTGTAGGTGGTTATCTCATCTGAGCTTATAAACGGAGCAATTTCGAGCGAAGCCTGAAGTTGGATAATGGACATAGAGAATTGCCAAGTGAATCTTTGGCCTGCTTTCTGAATCAGTAATAAGCAAATGTTTTGCTGAACAAGTGATATCAATGGATCTGCAACTGCCAAGAAGGTACATTTCCAAGTAAAACATAAAATGGACTTCTGGTTTTTTATGGTTATTAAAAATCATGGGGTGCTTGGACATCCTACCAACCTGAGCAGGGATCTGCCATAGGAAATATTATTCTGCACGTGTTCTTGTAGTTTTAACTGTAAGGTATTTCTCCTTGTTCTTCTCCTAAGCCAGTGACTCTCAAGTTTTTTAGACTGGTGAGCTACTTCTCAGCCTTTACAACGCCTCAAGCACATACCTGTATTAAACACACTTTTTAGTTTTAAAATACCACTGGGGCAACTATGGGTCTGTACAATATTTGTACACCACTTTTTCAGACCTTAAGGTTCAGTGTTAGAAAGCTATTGCAACACACTTTTTAGTTTTAAAATACCACTGGGCAACTATGGGTCTGTACAATACTTGTACACCACTTTTTCAGACCTTAAGGTTCGGTGTTAGAAAGCTATTGTGTTGCATTGCTGAGACTATTAAGAAACAATTATTTTCTTTCACAAGGCGGCTCTGATTTCTGATCGGCTGCAGTAGAAAACGATTTCATACAGTTAATCAGTTTTGCTATTTTTTGGTATAAGGATCCATATAATTTTGTTGCTTATTATCTTGTTTTTAAAAATGTGATTGTTCATTATTAGCACTGTTGTTGCTGCTGTTACTATTACACCATGTGATTAAGGCGTGTCTTTGGGATTGTTCACAAATACCGTCTGCTTTGTCTGTGATCTTTCCTACCTTGGTAAGCAGGGTCATTTTTATGGCTTAATAGTGTTGGTGTTCTCCAGCAGGCTGAGCATAATTACATAAAGAAGATTAAGGCACAGTTTGGTCCTCAGGCCTTTGTAAGGCCCCACCTGGAATACTGTGTCCAGTTCTGGAGCCCCCATCACAAGAGAGACCTGGAGCAGCTAGAACAAGTCCAGAGGAGGCCACCAGGATGATCCGAGGGCTGGAGCACCTCTCCTATGAGGACAGGCTGAGAGAGTTGGGGCTGTTCAGCCTGGAGAAGAGAAGGCTCCAGGGAGATCTTATAGCGACCTCCCAGTACCTGAAGGGGCTACAGGAAAGCTGGGGAAGGACTTTTCATAAGGGCAATTAATGACAAAACAAGGGGAAATGGGTTTAAACTGAAAGAGGGGAGGTTTAGATTAGATATTAGGAAGAAGTTTTTCACTGTGAGGGTGGTGAGACACTGGAACAGGTTGCCCAAGGAAGTTGTAGATGCCCCCTCCCTGGAAGTGTTGAAGGCCAGGCTGGATGAG